>NW_027172291.1:220000-232500 GCF_036898095.1 Palaemon carinicauda | reverse complement strand
TATGGTAAGCAGCTCTTCTTGAAGAAGGTCACTCCAAAATCAAAACATTGTCCTCTAGTCTTGTACCATGGTCTTCCACTATCTTGGGTTAGAGTTCTCTTGCTTGAGGCTACACTCAGGAACACTATTTTATCTATTTCCTCATTAACTTTCCTCACTGGGTTATTTTCACTGTTGGAGCCCCTGACCTTATAGCCTCCTGCTTTTCCAACTAAGGTTGTAATTTAGATAGTAATGATAACAATGTAGTGCAAATGAGTGACGGTATTCAAACAGTATAACATTCTAAATTATCTTAAATTATGTTTGTGAAACAAATGAAGGATTTATTGAATACACTCGTCATTCTAGTAATGAAAACATATTATAGATAAGGGGAAGAGGGAGTAATCATACGCTGGTTAGAGGGGTCCCCCGAGAGGAGAGGGGATTGAATCTTCGTTTGTTTATGAGGTGCATATCTATCTATATAGTCGTAATTATTGACGGGTCGCGTACACTATAGTCACTTCTTTTTAGTGAGGCAGATTTGAATGGGTTCCCTTTTAGCTCGGAAAAGTTTCCTGCTCGTTGATTGGTTGGACAAGATAATTCTAACCAATCAGATAGCAGGAAACTTTTCCGAGCTAAAAGGGCACTGCTGCGAGTCAGTGCAAATACGCCTCATTAAAATAAATTTACTATAGTTTCGGGATGAAATCCTATCTTAAGTGTAGACTCTATTATACAATACAATCAAAGGTGTTACACTTGTGCAAATAAATACAATCAGTATTTCCATTACAGCATTACAGCATATCAAATAAATACCGAGAAATGACATTTTTATCGTTTTTTTAAAACATTGCAAACTATTGCAAATGGAAATTTTTAATTAGGAATATAAAAATAGAAAAACTAACTCTCTATACCTTTTAGTTACTCACGTTCTTTAGATTTTTTTCATGAATATATAGTTATTCAAATTAATATTATATAAACTCATATGTATAATAATTTGCATTTACCAGTGTTTGTTCTTCATTTGTCCTGGATTTTCATGATTTACTAATCTATCATCATAATTAACATTAATTCCTCATTTTGAACATTTTCGTCCAATGTAAATTACATATAAACATACATATATCCATATATATGTATATATATATATATATATATATATATATATATATATATATATATATATATATATATATATATATATAAATATATGTGTGTGTGTATATATATATATGTGTATATATATATATATATATATATATATATATATATATATATATATATATCATCATCATCATCACCATCATCTCCTCCTACTGCTATTGACGCAAAGGGCCTCGGATAGATTTCACCAGTCATCTCTATCTTGACCTTTTAATTCAATACTTCTCCACTCATCATCTCCCACTTCACGCTTCATAGTTCTCAGCCATGAAGGCCTGGGTCTTCCAACTCTTCTAGTGCCTTGTGGAGCCCAGTTAAAAGTTTGGTGAACTAATCTCTCTTGGTGAGTACGAAGAGCATTCCCAATCCATCTTTATCTACTCCTGACCATGATCTCATTTACATATGGCACTCGAGTAATCTCTCTTATAGTTTCGTTTCTAATCCTCTGCCATTTATTTCGATATATATATATATATATATATATATATATATATATATATATATATATATATATATATATGTGTGTGTGTATATATATGTGTATATATATATATATATATATATATATATACATATATATATATATATATATATATATATATATATATATATATATATGTGTGTGTGTGTGTGTATATATATGTGTATATATATATATATATATATATATATATATACATACATATATATATATATATATATATATATATATATATATACACACAAATATAAAGAAGTAAACTTTAGAAGCCTCACTGATCTTTTTCATCCTAAAAAAGCAATCATGTCTCGATGGCAAGTTTCCTTCCATGTTTCCATCCCATCAATCAAATGTTTCTGACCGAGTGGAAGCAATGTCTGGTTTCCATCTGTTTTTATCATCATTACGTGGGTGGGAAATATCGTTTATTTATATATATATTCTGATAATGAATCTATAATTCTATAAATAACGTTTAAATTGGGCGTATTTATTTTTTTTTATATTTTATTACATCCAAAAAAAGTTTATTAGATTTCTCATTAAATATATTAGGAAATGCTCAATCTATATATTCATTTTGCATTTATCTTTAATCATGTTCCAAGAAATTGTCATATTCGACTCCCTAGGTCAAAGGTTTAAAGGCCACTCATGATTTGAAGAGGCAAGGGACCATAACAATGTCTTAGCTAGCAAGGACAATACTCTACAGTAGACTGACCATATATATATATATATATATATATATATATATATATATATATATATATATATATATATATATATATGGTCAGCGCCCAAGCCCCCTCACCACCAAAGCTAGGGCTAGTGAGGGCCAAGTAATGGCTACTGATGACTCAGCAGGTAGACCTATAAGCTCCCCTAACCCATCCTTAACTCACAAGTTTGAGTGGGACTCGAACCCCAGTCTGGCGATCGCCAGGCAGGGATGTTTTCAATGGGCCACCACAACCTAGAACAATAAAAGTCTGAGACGCCAATTGATGAAGTTTCTTAGTTAAATGACTTTTAATAACCAAGAAATCCAATTTATGGGTAATGAAAAACCTCATCTGAAAAAGGGCACATCAGATACCTTAAGAATTGAAGAATGGAATAGAAAATTGAAGGGAATCAACCAGTCTGAAAGTGAGTGGTATGACTAACCAGACGACTTGACTGATAATTGAGTTGTCAACTTCCTGTTGTTGTTTTCCAAAATCCAAATTCATACTTTATATAGTTTATATATGAAATATCTGTTTTGATGTTGTTACTTTTATTAAAATATTCTATTTTAACTGTTCATTATTTCTCATATCGTTTATTTCTTTCTTTATTTTTTCTCCTCACTGGGCTATTTTCCCTGTTGCAACCCTTGGACTTATAGCAGCTTGCTTTTTCATATGTGGTTGTAGCTCAGCTAGTAATACTAATAATAATAATAATAGTAGTAGTAGTAGGAGTAGTAGTAGTAGTAGTAGTAGTAGTAGTAGTAGTAGTAGTAGTAATAATAATAATAATAATAATAATAATAATAATAATAATACAGGAACAACACTCACTCACTGATAAGTAGTAATTTGACGTTTATCAGATACCACTTAATTTACTTTAAACCCTCAAGTACTTCTTTGTTGGATTCACAATTGATTGTTTACAACCTAAGTCCCTTTCAAGTTAGAATTAACCAATAGGGACTTCTAGAAACATGAATAAGTGTAGAACTTAGTAAAGACATCTACACCTCTTTTATACTTCGAGATCACCAAAGCAATTGAAAAACACAAATTAATAAAACATTCTGTTTAATTTCAACTTTATGTAAAAGAACCTCCTTGGAATGAAAATGTAATACATTTGTCTCCAAAGCTTCTGTTAGATGAAAGAATGAAGCTGTATTATATTGAAGTTATGTTCAGGCTACCCTTGGAAGACTCCAATCCTAGCCTACTATGGGTTTCACAGACAGTGCAAGTGCGATTTTTTGCAATTATTCTGTAACGAACAGTCGTATCAATACGAGGTATTACACCCAGTGAGGAAATTTATAGGGGTATAATGAATCGTTAATTATTAATTATAAAGACACTTGCCCCTATGCCAAAGGGCAAAATCTCAATCATCCAGTAACAAAACCGAACAATAATATACAGAACCTCTACGTCCACCCCCTCCCTCCCTCTCCTTTCATCCCTCACCTGCTCTCCCCCCTGCTTCAAGCTATCTCTCCCCACCTCCACGCCATCCATCCCTCTCCGTTCTTTCCCTTCCCTTCATGCTCTCTTTCTTAGAAGGTAGCTTAAGTTGCAACTTATTTTGTATGATTTTTTTTTATATCAAGCACTCTATCTATCTATCTATCTTATCTAATTATAATATTTATTGTTGTAGATATGGAACAATTCAATCGGTTGTTACCTATCAGATGACTGACTGCTGTATTCACTGGTTTGCTCATCTCTCTCTCTCTCTCTCTCTCTCATCTCTCTCTCTCTCTCTCTCTCTCTCTCTCTCTCTCTCTCTCTATGGTATTGGTTATGTAAATAATTATTAGATTGATAAGGACAAAAATCGTAAAAAATATGTTTAAATCAAAGCAACATTCAGAGAGAGAGAGAAAGAGATAAGGAAAGACGTAGGGCAGGTGAGGGAAGAAAGGAGAGGGGAGGAAGAAAATGGGGGTTGGAGGTGAAGGGGGTTGTAGGCAGGCGGAGCTCTTCCAACCTGGTGTTCGTTTTCTTGCTTGGCTAATGAGTTTTGCCTCTTGGTATAGGTACAAAAGTCTTTATTATTTACAATAAATGATTCATGATACTCCTATAAATTTCCTCACTGGGTGTAATACCCTATAGCAACATCTCGTATTGATACGACTGTTCGTTACAGAATAATTGCAAAAAATCGCAATTGCACTGTCTGTGAAACCCATAGTAGGTGGCAGCTTTGTATAGCAAGGTCCCATTGGTAAAGGTAGCCCACATTATTTCTCTTCAGACTGTCCTGCAAAGGATGGGCTGGGTTAGTTTTCCTGACCAACGTTTAGGTTTTGGTATTTTGATAATAGGTTACGAAGTTTAGCTCTGTATTCTCTTGTACGAGGAGCATGTTGTTAATTGCCATGTCTTTAATGGGTCTCTCATCTTATTGTTAAATATGGTGCAATATTCCTTTGTGGTAGATGTGTCCCTTGGTGAGCTGGTCATGTCGCACTCTTGCTCCCCATACCAGGCATCGAGGAGAATAATATTCCTCTCGAGGTTTATGCAACATCTTAAAAATAATTGCATTGTTGCGGATGCATAAGTCGGTAATGTGTAGATTCAAAATCTGTCATGGCGGAAGATATTGCGACTAGTCTTCGGAGCTTTTGGGGTTTATTTTGCATCTACTGAGGCCTTATTACCTAAAATGACAACTGAAAAGCATATAGTAACCACATTTGAGAGCTGTTTTCTCAAAATGAGGGCGGCTACAACAAGGATTCGATTCTCCATAATTTATCATGATAGTTTCCTGCACATAAGTGTCATTTTCTTCTTCTCCCTTATCCTATAGAGAAGCTAAATCACAAATCTGTGCTTTATGAAAATCCTTGACCTCCTAGAGTGTGATGATCCCGCAGGAACCTTAAAACCACGCCCATCTCCACCCACGCCCACTGAGAGATTAACAAGGGGATCTCATCAAACATACATGAGGTTGTAGATAACTTCAGTCGACTTAATTCTCAATATCAGCAGAGCATCTCTGCGGGAAAAGTCAAAGTCTAGAAAATATCTCGTCAAAGAGAAACGTCTTCGTCTACGTAACTTAACTTTTGCTTTATAACAGGAAAACAAACGAACGAATCTCCGGATGCCTTCCCTTTTAATCTCACCTCTATTGACGGCAGGGGAAGAAAGAAGCTGTGTCAATACAAAGAGGAGAATCTGATTAAGTGGTTCTTCTTGGGGGTAATCTCGTTAAGCCTCTGGAATATTGATTGAGAGTTTCTTCTTGGAGAGAAAAGAACGACGACTTTTCTGCTTAATGTACGATGCTCTTAAATAATAAAGGTTAGACTTCGCATCATCTGTTATATCATCTAATCTCTTAACTGGATGACTCAATGTTGTATAAACAAGGATAGTTCTAAGTAATTTCTGGAATAAACAAATGGAAGGTCTTATGGAACTACCTCCTTCCAGGTAATTCATTCATTTATTAATTCGTGGTAAACACTGTTCACGCTGATGATTATATACATTCTGGGATATCCAGGTTATACATTAAACTTACATTTTAATGTCTTGTGGATGAATTGTTTTAAATTGTGGCTTTAGGAAATAAAAAAGAATAAAAACAACAGAATCTTTTATGCATTAAACAAATTAGGTAAGTTTTTTCGTTTCAAAATCAAACCATTGTTCTCTATTCTTGGGTAGTGCTATAGCCTCTGTACTATGGTCCTCCACTCCACTATGTTAGCTTAGAGTTCTCCTGCTTGAGGGTTCACTCGGACACACTATTCTATCTTATTTCTCTTCCTCTTGTTTTGTTAAAATATTTTATTTTTCCTTGTTTCCTTTCCTCACTAGGCTATTTTCCCTGTTGGAGCCCTTGGGCTTATAGCATTCTGCTTTTCCAACTAGGGATGTAGGCTAGCAAGTAATAATAATAATATTAATAATAATAATAATAATAATAATAATAATAATAATAATAATAATAATAATAATAATGAGTTTTTCGTTTCAAATGATGGTTTTCAGTCTCATCAAATGAACGATTTCACTAAACATGAATGAAATAAAAATATGAAAAATGTTATGGGGATGTCACATCTCTGATATAATCACCTCGTGTTGCTTTGTAGCACCTTTTTTTCCCCCAGTTTTAGGTTCCTTTCCAATCAAAAGTTTCCAGTTGAACTGAAACGTTATTAAGAGATTGTTTGTCCAGAACGTTTGAACGTTTATCAGGAGATTGTTTGGCAGAACGTTTGGACGTTTACCAGGAGATTGTTTGGCAGAAAGTTTGAACGTTTATCAGGAGATTATTTGGCAGAACGTTTGAACGTTTATCAGGAGATTGTTTAGGCAGAACGTTTGAACGTTTATCAGGAGATTGTTTGGCAGAACGTTTGAACGTTTATCAGGAGATTATTTTGCAGAACGTTTGAACGTTTATCAGGAGATTATCTGGCAGAACGTTTGAACGTTTATCAGGAGATTATTTGGCAGAACGTTTGAATGTTTATCAGCAGATTATTTGGTAGAACGTTTGAATGTTTATCAGGAGATTGTTTGGCAGAACGTTTGAAAGTTTATCAGGAGATTGTTAGACAGAACGTTTGAGCGTTTATCAGGAGATTGTTTGGCAGCACGTTTGAAAGTTTATTAGGAGATTGTTAGGCAGAACGTTTGAACGTTTATCAGGAGATTGTTTGGGCAGAACATTTGAACGTATATCAGGAGATTGTTTGGCAGAACGTTTGAATGTTTATCAGGAGATTATTTGGCAAAATGATTGAACGTTAATCAGGAGATTGTTTGGGCAGAACGTTTGACCGATTGGACGTTTATTTTCTCGTCAATTCTTTTGTTTATTTCTCATCATGGGCATCTTTTTAACTCCTGTTTTGTTGTTATATTCAATAGTAAACAAAAGAATACCCAGAGTTAATTAAGATAAAATAATGCTTAAGAAAATAGAGTTTGTAAATTTGTGTTTACTTTTGATGTTCAATAAGACTTATCACAACAATATCTAGAATTTATATCTTCATCACAACAAGGACACAATATAATGTGGTTGTTAACATTTTAATATTTAGACCATTGTATTATAGAGGGATTTCAAATCCTTTGGAGATTACAAATGGTAATTCCTTACGCAAGAAGGATTACGTGATGTATAGCTTTAAGTGAGATTCCATACCCCTTGGAGATTCCAATGGTTAATCCCCCAGAGAGAGGGATTACAGGTGATTTATAAATTAAGATTGGATTCTAAATCCCTTAGAGATTACATGTGTTAATCCCTGAATCAAAAAAGTTTATCTGTTGGTAAAAAGAAAGGATATATGTATATCTGATACTTTGAACTACATTCCTAAAAAATCCTTAGTATCCTGTCCTCTGAGGATCCTTAAGGAGCCACATCTAATCCTGAGGACTTGGTTGTACCCTCCTTCACCCCCATTTCCCCACGGTCTCACACCCACCGTGGGATTATCTGTTACTAATCAAATATGTATGAGGATTTTTTTTTAATATTGGTCGAGTTTATTTGTTTTATTAATAAGGTTTGGGATCTCTGTGGGTATACCTAGATTTTGAAGGAATATAATACTCTCTATCTATCTATCTATCTATCTATCTCTCTTAGGCTTTCTCATGAAAATATACAAAAAAAAAGCTCCTTCAAAAGTAGTGTTACAACCTCTCACTAACACATGGAAATAATACACTTCTTTTACATAATACTGAATCCTATTCTCTCTCTCTCTCTCTCTCTCTCTCTCTCTCCTCTCTCTCTCTCTCTCTCTCTCTCTCTCTCTCTCTCTCTCTCTCTCTCTTTTTTCTTTGACTTCCTGAAGAAAACAAAATGCATCAAAAGCATTAAAATTAAAGACTTTTTATCTAATACCTAGAACTGTGTCACTTCAAATTCATTGAATTATAAAGTTTCTCTTTACATACAAAAGGATTGAAAGAATCTTTCTCTTGAGGCAGTAGCCTTTATCAAAAACATTGAATAATACAGTTTGGAGAAGACCCCAGGAAATATCTCATTTTCGTCAAATTATGATCATTCCTGGAATGAGGGATAACGGGAAAGGCTTCCGAAGACGGAAAATTGGAGATAATTAAATATCAAACGGGAAATGTTTGTTTTCTTGATACTGATTCTCTATGAAAGAAATTTATATAAATTAGTTATTCAAAGATTAGTATTCTTCACCTATTATTCCTCATTATATAAATCTCATGAAGACTGGTTATGTAAAAAAAATATTTAATGAGTGAATAACTAATGAATATTCTCCTGGCTGCAGTGAAACAGCTTATATTCTGAAAGGAAGATCACCTGTAAACCCCAACTGATATTTACAGGAACTGTTCACTTTGACACAAAGGAGGAAAAACCATTTGTTTATGTTTGGTCGGATCGTTCGTTACAGCAAGAAATTTAACAACTTTCCAATTAATTGACAAACGATTTCTTGGAGATCATGAGTGCTTCGCTTGCCCTCATGTTAGTCAGGGTTTGGCTGCTTGATACAATCACCTGCTTTCATTACTGTACTCAAGAAAAGGAAGAGAATAATTCGATGTTTTTAGTCTAAGAAAAACGAGGAAAGAGAGGGAGTTATACTAATAGTAGATGAGAAGTGATAAAAGAAAAGAAAAAGTATTTCAAACTATGTACAAAAGACTTGGAAAGAGAGAGAGAGAGAGAGAGAGAGAGAGAGAGAGAGAGAGAGAGAGAGAGAGAGAGAGAGAGAGAGAGAGAGAGAATTGATAATGTAAAAAGTGTTTTTGAAAGAATATACAAAACGCTTTCGAGGTTGTGCCTTAAGAGAGAGAGAGAGAGAGAGAGAGAGAGAGAGAGAGAGAGAGAGAGAGAGAGAGAGATTCCTCTCTTCCTCCTACTACATCCACCCACACCCCTTCCCAGAAACAGAATGGGATATAATGGGGGCGAAGAACCCCATTAAATATGCATGAGGCTGTTGATTACATTGGTCGAGTTCATTCTCTATATAAGCAAAGGTCATGTTAAAATGTGGATGTAACTATGCCTTGAGAAGAGAGAGTCTCTCCCTCTCTCTCTCTCTCTCTCTCTCTCCCTCTCTCTCTCTCTCTCTCTCTCTCTCTCTCTCCCTTAAGGTACAACCTCCAAAGTGTTTTGTATATTTTTCCAAAAACACTTTTTACATTCTCTCTCTCTCTCTCTCTCTCTCTCTCTCTCTCTCTCTCTCTCTCTCTCCTCTCTCTCTCTCTCTCTCCCAGGTGGTTATACTTGTTTTAATAAACTAGAGGAAGGAATATACCTAGACTAGTGTACGTGACCCATCAAAAAGGACAGATAAATATTTAGATAGATATGCACAAACACACACACAATTACAGATTCAACCCCCCCCCCCCCCCCACAATTTTAAGTGTACCTCTTGGAGTATCCCCTTCTCACAGGGGTTTGACTACTCCCTCTCTCTCTCTCTTACCCGAGGGACGAGAAGAGATCGAATAATTACAGTATATGTGACTGAATATATATATATATATATATATATATATATATATATATATATATATATATATACATATATATATACATCCATATATATTTATATATATGTTTATATATATATTTATATATATATATACATATATATATATATCCTACTCCCTTTTTTCTGGCTCGCTTATCCTTCCTTTTCCTGAAAGGCAAAACTATTCCAGTTTAAATTCTATCATCTTTTATCCATTATCCATTATTCTTCTTTCTTATTTCCCCCATCATTTTTTTTTACTTCCTCCCCCACCTGCACCCATATCCCAATAAAAACTGATGATTAATCTTCAAAGAGATTGGAAAATCCACCCTCCCCCCTTTAAAGGAAACTAATCATCATTAAACAGTAATTATAAGAAAAGGGATTGATCTGTCAAATCCGGAGAGAGATTTGTATCGGACGAGTCCATAAATCAGCGCCATCGGCGGAAGGAAGAAGAAGAAATTCAATGTTTTGTTTTATGGGCGACTTTTTGGGACGAATCAACCAGAGTGTTGGATCCCAGGAGGCCTTGAGACCATTCCTACCGGATGCTGGGAATTCACGGAGCAGGAAGGGACAGAAGGGGAGAATATATGGTGAAAATGGGATGAAATCTAGAATACTGGTTTAAAATCTAGATAAATTGGACGAATCGACCAGAGTTTTGGATCTCAGGAGGCCTGGGGACGATTCCTACCGGATGGAGTAGGAGTAGGAAGCGCAGAGGAGGAAGTGGGAGACTATAAAGAGACATTGGGATAAAATCCAGAGAAATTGGGATAACATCTAGAGAATTTTGGATAAAATCTAAAGCAATTGGGATAAAATCTAGATGAAATTAGGTAAAGTCTAGCGGAATTGGTCTAAATACTAGATAACTGGGGAGAAAATCTAGAAAACTGATTTAAAATCTAAATAAATTGGTTCACAGACTAGAAAAATGGGGACAGAATTTAGAGACATGGAGTAAAATCTAGATAATTAAGAGACAATTTTGATACATTAGTACAATCTAGGGATATGGGGATAAAAATAGAGGAATCGGGGTAAAATCAAAGAGAAATTGGGATAAAATAAAAAGGAATTGGGATAAAAAGTAGATAAATGTGGATAAAATCAAGAAAAATTAGGATAATTCCAGAGAAATTGGGATAAGTCCAGAGAAATTTTGATAAAATCTAGAGAAATGTGGATAAAATCCAAAGATATTTGGATAAAATCTATAGATATAATGTTAAAACCAAGAGGAATTGGGCTAAAATCTAGATAAATTGTGGTAAATTCTAGAGAAATTGTGATAAATTCTAGACAAATTTGAATAAAATCTATATGAAATTAGGTAATGTCAAGAGGAATTGGTTCAAAGACTAAATGAATGGGGATAAAATCTAGGAACATGGGGACAAAATCTGGAAAATTTGGATCAAATCTAAAGATATTTGGACATAGTCTAGAGAAATGGAGATGAAAGATAGAGAAATTGCTCCCAAATCTAGATAAATTGCATTAAAGGCACTCTGACGACGACAATGACAACGAAGAAGACTTCACCTTGAAAAAGTACTGGCGCAAGTACAACATTACGTCATGTTTGACTAACTTCCAGCAAACATTGCGAGAAATGAAAACAAAAACCATCAGTTCAAGTTGAAAGAAATTATGGCCTGCTGTTGTTCATGACTACACAGGCTTCGCTCCTGACGGAATCCATTACTCAATAGTGAAGAAGGTAGTGACGATGGCCCGCATAATTAAGCATGAAGGATTCGCTGACATGACGGAAGAACATGTGAACAGCCTTATAGAGGCCCATTCAGACCCGCTGACAGACGAAGACCTCCTTAAAATGATGAAGTCAGCGAATGAAGAAGAGAGGGAAGAAGAGCAAGACGCAGAGATGAATAAGACTAGCCTTACTCTGGAGAACTTGCAAGGAATGTGCAGCATGGTAAGGGCATTGCAAGGCTTTGCACAAGAAGTCAATGAGAACATGGTTCGAGCTATCAAGTTTTGCAACCGTGTTGATGGGGTTATGGCATTATACAAGGGTATTTTGCAACAAAAGAAAAAGCAACGACAGCAACTACCCTTCACCATGTTCTTCACAAAGTTGAAAAAGCCAGCTACACAGTCAGCAATCCAGCAGAAGAGCTTTTGGGTGAATCTCAACACTCTACGAGTGGAGTAGGAGCCTCTGTGCCTCTCTCACAAGCAGATGACGATGACCCAGCGCCCATATCTGATGATGATGAGGTGCATCTAGAACTGCTTTAAAGGCCTCATTAAAACTGTGCAGTAACACCATCCTCATCATTCATTATCACATTCATCATCCTCTACAGGTCTGTCATCATCATCAGCCTTATCATCGTCATCGCCTTTATCATCGTCCTCATCGTCATTTGCAGCGTCGGCGTCGACGTCATTACAGCTGATGATACTACTGCCATTGGTGAGTGTTAAAACACCATAATATCGTATTGTATGATAGATAGTGCATGTGCATGTGTGTGTGTAAATGTTTTGTATGCAGTGATTAAAAACTTTAGATTTAAGTAAAGCATACGAGTGAGTAAA
>NW_027172291.1:205000-210000 GCF_036898095.1 Palaemon carinicauda | reverse complement strand
GTAATTTTCACACAAATCTTATATCTACATGAGAAGAACCAATTTCAAGAGCTGCCTATTCATCTCTTCAAAGCACATGTGAAATATATAAATAAATCATGAGTAAACTACTATATTTACTCTACACTCAACCAGCTTTGTAAGATATATATATATATATATATATATATATATATATATATATATATATATATATATATATATATATGTATTATATATATATATATATATATATATATATATATATATATATATATATATATATATATAAATCTAGATATACTGACTTGAAGGAGAATATTACAAGGAATTTAGTTGGCTTTTTTATTCGCACCATAAAGGAGAATGTTATAAGGAATTTAGCTGGGTTTTTTATTCATGCCGTGAAGGAGAATATTACAAGGAATTTAGTTGGCTTTTTTATTCGCACCATAAAGGAGAATGTTACAAGGAATTTAGCTGGGTTTTTTATTCATGACGTGAAGGAGAATATTACAAAGAATTTAGTTGGCTTTTTTATTCGCACCTTGAAGGAGAATGATAAAAAGTAATTTAGTCGGGTTTTTTATTTGCGCCGTAAAGGAGAATGTTACAAGGAATTTAGTTGGTTTTTTCATTCGCACCGTAAAGGAGAATGTTATAAGGAATTTAGCTGGGTTTATTATTTGCGCCGTGAAGGAGAATGTTACAAGAAATTTAGCTGGGTTTCTCATTCGTGCTATGAGGGAGAATGTTACAAGGAATTTAGCTGGGTTTTTTATACACGCCGTGAAGGAGAATGTTACAAGGAATTTAGTTGGCTTTTTTATTTGCGCCGTGAAGGAGAATGTTACAAGGAATTTAGTTTGGGTATTTATTTGCACCGTGAAGGAGAATATTACAAGGAATTTAGCTGGATTTTTTATTCGTGCCGTGAAGGAAAATGTTACAGGGAATTTTGCTATATTTTTTATTCGCCCAGTGAAGGAGAATGTTACAAGGAATTTAGTTGGGTTTTTTACTCGCGCCGTGAAGGAGAATATTACAAGGAATTTAGTTGGCTTTTTCATTCGCACCGTAAAGGAGAATGTTACAAGGATTTTAGCTTGGTTTTTTATTCGCGCCGTGAAGGAAAATTTTACATAAAATTTAATTGGGTTTTATATTCGTGCCGTGAAGGAGAATGTTAAAAAGCAATTTAGTCAGGTTTTTTATTCGTGCCGTGAAGGAGAATGTTACAAGGAATTTAGTTGGCTTTTTTATTCGCACTGTAAAGGAGAATGTTATAAGGAATTTAGCTGGGTTTATTATTTGTGCCGTGAAGGAGAATGTTACAAGGAATTTAGCTGGGTTTTTTATTCGTGCTATGAGGGAGAATGTTACAAGGAATTTAGCTAGGTATTTTATTCGCACCTTGAAGGAGAATGTTAAAAAGTAATTTAGTCAGGTTTTTTATTCGCGCCGTGAAGGAGAATGTTACAAGGAATTTAGGCTGCTTTTTTTTTTTGCACCGTAAAGGAGAATATTATAAGGAATTTAGCTGGGTTTATTATTTGCGCCGTGAAAGAGAATGTTACAAGAAATTTAGCTGGGTTTTTTATTCGCGCCGTGAAGGAAAATTTTACAAAAAATTTAATTGGGTTTTATATTCGTGTCGTGAAGGAGAATGTTACAAGGAATTTAGCTGGGTTTTTTATTCATGACGTGAAGGAGAATATTACAAAGGATTTAGTTGGCTTTTTTATTCGCACCTTGAAGGAGAATGTTAAAAAGTAAT
The DNA here is from genome assembly GCF_036898095.1 of Palaemon carinicauda. Taxonomy (NCBI): domain Eukaryota; kingdom Metazoa; phylum Arthropoda; class Malacostraca; order Decapoda; family Palaemonidae; genus Palaemon; species Palaemon carinicauda. The sequence goes on along the minus strand of NW_027172291.1, from coordinate 208,244 downwards.
TTAGTCGGGTTTTTTATTTGCGCCGTAAAGGAGAATGTTACAAGGAATTTAGTTGGCTTTTTCATTCGCACCGTAAAGGAGAATGTTATAAGGAATTTAGCTGGGTTTATTATTTGCGCCGTGAAGGAGAATGTTACAAGGAATTTAGCTGGGTTTTTCATTCGTGCTATGAGGGAGAATGTTACAAGGAATTTAGCTGGGTTTTTTATACACGCCGTGAAGGAGAATGTTACAAGGAATTTAGTTGGCCTTTTTATTTGCGCCGTGAAGGAGAATGTTACATGGAATTTAGTTTGGGTTTTTATTTGCGCCGTGAAGGAGAATATTACAAGGAATTTAGTTGGATTTTTTATTCATGCCGTGAAGGAAAATGTTACAAGGAATTTTGCTATATTTTTTATTCGCCCAGTGAAGGAGAATGTTACAAGGAATTTAGTTGGGTATTTTATTCACCCCGTGAAGGAGAATATTAGAAGGAATTTAGCTGGGTTATTTAATCGCGCCGTGAAGGAGAATGTTAGAAGGAATTTAGTTGGCTTTTTTATTTGCACCGTGAAGGATAATATTACAAGGGATTTTGTCGGGATTTTTATTCACCCCGTGAAGCAGAATATTACAAGGAATTTAGCTGGGTTTTTTATTCACGCCGTGAAGGAGAATGTTACAACGAATTTAGCTGTTTTTTTTTATTCGCGCCGCGAGGGAGAAAGTTACAAAAATAGGGAATATTATTATGGGATTTAATAGCTGCTGAAGTAATAAAGGACCAATCTTTTGGTTTTCCTGAATCGAAAATAGGTTTTGTTTTCATATTTTCTTGGATGAAATGAAGAGCCTCCTTTATGAGTAACTTATACATCTCTCTCTCTCTCTCTCTCTCTCTCTCTCTCTCTCTCTCTCTCTCTCTCTCTCTCTATCTCTCGTTAATTTTTGCTTTATTATTGATTCAATTTATATATATGATGCTCTGTAAAATATCTCAGCACAGAAAATTTATCAAGTTAACAAACAAAAGAATGTATGGGGTTCTGAATGTTGTCCTTTACATATGAACCCTTCATATTTTCAAGGAAACCAACTGATGGACTATGTACACACAACTACTGTACATACATATATATATATATATATATATATATATATATATATATATATATATATATATACATATATATATATATATACATATATACATGAGTATACATAAAATCACACACGCAATATGTATATATATATATATATATATATATATATATATATATATATATATATATATATATATATACATATGTAAATATTTGTATACATCTTTATTTTTATATATTCATGTATTTAAATATATTTATACACATATAGATAGATAAATATATACATACATATACAAGCATATATATGTGTGCATACTTATGTGTATAAAATCTAGATCTGCATGTATCCTCCTACGTCTATTCATACACGTATAATCACTGACCAACCACGAAAAAAATCAAATAACCACTTTTGAAAATGGCCAAAAGTATCCCTTCGCCCAAACGTCCCCTGAACATCTAATACATTGACCATTGAGAAGGAAGTTGTCAGAGAACTGATTACTGCTGATGATACGTGTTGGCCAAGAAGTTATTCCCTCGAGATGCTGGGAAGCGAGATCAGATCTTCAGACATGAGGGATATTTGAGTTTTAAGTTTTATGTGGGAATTGGAACCTTCATGCAGTAGGGTGTCTGTCTATCTCTCTATCTATTTATACATGTATTCGTCTATCTATTTATTAATTCATCTATCTGTCAATCTATTTACATAATTACATATATGTCCCTATATATATATATATATATATATATATATATATATATATATATATATATATATATATATATATATATCTATATATATATATATATATATATATATATATATTGTTAGGTTGTTTGACTGTGAAACAACCTAGTTTCAATTTTTTTTGTAACTGCCCTTTTCTTTGTTAAGGTGGGTGTCTTTGTTTACTTTTGTTACAATGTGAGTGGCAAGAATCAGTCAGGTTTGGGAAGCCAGATGGACCAGTTCTCGTAATGCAGTCGAAAAAGAGCAGCAGACACAGCTTTGGATATCTCCTAGTTGGTGGTGACTTGTCCTCAACCTAGTCTTCGAGGTCGAGATGGGTTTTGAAGAGTTATTCTTCGGTGGCAGCAAAGTGGCTGTCGTATCGACACTGTCGTGGACGTTCCCGTAGTGTTCGATGGACGTCCTCGAGGATCAGGGATTGATTGTGGATGTTGGAGGAGCCAGTGTAAGGGCTTGTATTTATTATTTGTATAATAATGAGAAGTTTCTCTTATTAATTTACATGGCTGCTGCTTACTGTGTTTTTTGTTGTTGATTAATTTTGATAATTGTTTATCATGTACTTTAACTTCAAGTAAACTATATTAATAATTTTAAAGTTTAACTGATTTTGTGGTAACGCTCATTTATGTCTCTGTGCTTCCCATTACCTGTACTCATTGTAATTATTGTATAAAAATAATTTTTGTATATGTTTTGTATAATAAACTAGGTTAAGGTACTTGAGTATTTTCTGTTTTACCCGCCCCTTTGGTTGTTGCAGTCCATCGGTTCATTCCAGTCCCAATTCGTTTAGTATTTTTAAAAGAACCTGTTGAACCATTAAGGCGGTTCATAACAATATATATATACATATATAAATATATATACACATATATATGCATAAAAATCACAGGAAAACGTGATGCTCAGATGCAGAAAAACCACAGGGAAAATGAAAATACAAAATATAAGATTAAGTCCTGACTAGTTTCGTGATACTTCTTCAGAGTCCTCTGAAGAAGTATCACGAAAGTAGTCAGGACTTAATCTTATTTTTCGTATTTTCATTTTCCCTGAGGTTCTTCCGCATATATATACATATATATATATATATATATATATATATATATATATATATATATAAATATATATATATATATATATATATTACTCATTTTTTGTTTTATTTTTGCACCGAAAGTCACACATTCTCTCTCTCTCTCTCTCTCTCTCTCTCTCTCTCTCTCTCTCTCTCTCTCTCTCTCTCTCTCTCTCTATATATATATATATATATATATATATATATATATATATATATGTGTGTGTGTGTGTGTGTTTGTGTTTGTGAATGCATATGCCTAAGTTCACATTCAATCAATAACACTAAAATGATGTAAAACCTCCTTTGAATCTCAAC
>NW_027172291.1:197500-200000 GCF_036898095.1 Palaemon carinicauda | reverse complement strand
CGCACTGACCTCTATTAGATTAATAATATATTTGAATCTTCCTTTGATAGAATGTGTCATTAGTGAAGAATTTATGAATCGATTAAATACTTGGATAATTTTTCCTTATTTAAAAAACATTAGATGTCTTTAATTATTGTTGGGAAATTATGAGTTAAAAACATATTCTATCAACTTTCATAAAAAGAATTTTTTCAAAAGCTCATTAAGCGAGTTATATAGAACAATAACTAAAGAAATTTCATCATTAATAATAATAATGATGATAATAGTGATAATCATCATCATCAACATTATAAATATTATTATTATTATTATTATTATTATTATTATTATTATTATTAGCTAAGCTACAACTCTAATTGGAAAAGCAGGATGCTATAAGCACAAGGGCTCCAATAGGAAAAAACAGCCCAGTGAGGAAAGTAAATAAGGAAATAGTTAAACTACAAGAGAAATAATCCTCAATTAAAATAAGATATTCTAAGAAGAGTAACAGCATTAAAATAGATCGTTCATAAATAAACTATAAAAAAGAGACTTATGTCAGCCTGTTCAACATAAAAAAAACATTCACTACAATTCTAAACTTTTGAAGTTATTTTGATTATTGATTTGAATTGCATAGTTTATATACTTCAGTTCTGGATATGAATTAATTAAAAGCTTTAATGAATAAAATGACTTTTAGCATCGTATCAAGAGCAGGATCTTATCCTAGGGAAATCCTAGGTCAGGATATAAATTGAATACATCCTACAACTAGATGGGAACTCAGTAGAGCGCAAACCTCCGCCATGGCAGCTTATTGTTCTACGATTTGCTCGACCTTGACCTTCAACCTTAGCATGTATTCATTGAAGTGGATTTTTATACACTGAAATACGAACTTAGTTTGAAGTCTCTGTGACAACGATGTTTAAACTTAACGCTGATTACGTGAACTGGACATTTTGCTTGACCGCAACCTTGACCTTTGACATTGACCTTCCAAAATCTAATAATTTCCAGCTTTTTCCCTACAAGTTTCATTAATCTACGATTAAAATTCTGGCCAAGATGTTGTTTATAAACAAACACACACACACACAAACATACAAACAGGGGTTAAAACCTACATACAAACAGGGGTTAAAACCTACATACAAACAGGGGTTAAAACCTAACCTCCTTCCAGTTTTGTTGGCGGAGGTAATGAATATTATGACTCGTAGCATCACACCAAGAGCGGGATTTAACCCTTACAAAATCCTACTAGAATCCTACTAGTATCCTAAGGAAATCGACCAGAATCCTACTAGAATCCTACCATAATCCTACTAAAATCTTACTAAAATCCAACCAGAGTCCTACCATAATCCTATCAGAATCATACTAGATTCCTGCAAGAATCATATCAGAATCCTACTGGAATCCTACCAGAATCCTACTAGAATCCTACTAGTATCCTACCATAATCCAACTAAAATCCTACTAGAATACTACTAGAATACTACCATAATCCTACCAGATTTCTACTAGAATCCTACTAGAATCCTAACAGAATCCTACTCGAACCCTACTAGAATCCTACCAGAATCCTAGTTGAATCCTACTATAATCCTACCAGAGTCCTACTTTTCTATCCGACATCTATCCTGCCTCTTTTCCTTGATATGATATTGGAAGGATCAGTCCAATTCCTGTAACTGTCAGCTTCTAAAAAATGGAGACTTGGAAAAGCTAATCGAGAAATGTCACTTTATGATGTACGGGACATCACTGAGGATGGAAATAGAGTCCTTGCGTCTGGGGATAGAGAAAATGGGGGGTAGAATAAGGTGTGGAGATGGGGAATAAGGAAAAAGGATGATTTTGAAAGATGAATAAAGTTAGATAGAAAGGAGTTGGGGAAAGAGGAATGAAAAAATGAAGGATAGGATAAGATGTAGAGATGGAGAATAAGGAAAATTGATGATTATGGGAGAAGAAGAGAGTGGATAAGGAGGGATTTGGAGAAAGGGAATAGAAAAAAAGGAAGGATAGAATGAGATGTAGAGATGGGAAATAAGGAAAAGGGATGACTATGAAAGAGGAGAAGTGTGGAATTGAACGAATTTGTGGAAAGGTGAATGAGAGAATAAGGAAAATTGATGATTATGGGAGAAGAATGGAGAAGAATAAAAGTATTTTCAAAATGTGAATGAGGATGAAGGAAAAATATAGAACCAGAAAAAATAGAATGTAAAAAGCGGGATGGTATAAGACGTAGAAGAGGAGAATAAGGAAAATGGATGATTATGGAAGAGGAATAATGAGGAATAAGAGGGATTTTAGGGAGAGGGGAATGAGGAGGAATACAAAAAAAAAAGATAAAAAAGTATAACAATTAAAAGAATATGATAATTATGATAAATATAAGTTATGGAAAGATGATTAGAATGACATGGTGAAATTAAAATATTCAAAATAAAAGAAAATTAGATAAAAGGCAATAGGAGATAAGAAAAGAATAAGATAA
>NW_027172291.1:185000-192500 GCF_036898095.1 Palaemon carinicauda | reverse complement strand
AAAGGAAAATAGAAAATATATTTTCTTAAATATTGCAAAGATATCTCTATGCACACATATGTATATTTATTATCTATCTATCGATATATATATATATGTGTATATATATATATATATAAACTATATGTGTGTATATATATATATATATATATATGTGTGTGTGTGTATATATATATATTTATATATATATATATATATATATATATATATATATATATATATATGTGTGTGTGTGTGTGTGTGTGTGTATGTATGTATGTATGTATGCATGTATGTATGCATGCATGTAAATATGTATGTATGCATATATGTGCATATATGATATCTGATATGTAGTGTTCGACAGGGTAGTGTTCTTGGCCTATTACTTTTTCATAATATATACACATGACATGCAATCTGGCCTATAAAACAACTCTGCATCAAATTCTTCTCCTGAATGTAGATCTGGGGTTGATGAATCCCTTAATAGAGATCTATGTAAAATTAGTGCATGGTGAAAATTATTTGGTATGAAGTTGAATCCTAACAAAAACTCAAAGTATGATTGTAAGTAGATCGAAGGACAGTGGCTCCTCACCATCTGGGATCTCGCATTGATAATGTTTCTTCAACTTTGTATGACTTTTAACATTTTAGTTGTGATTCTCGACGGCAAATTTACTTTTGAGAAACACATTAAGTCTGTGTCTTCTTCAATTGCACACACGAAAATTGCTTAACTTTTTTTCATTCAGTGAGTTAGAAACGTTTTAAGCCTTACTTAGCTAACCTTAAATCACACACACACACACACACACACACACAAAAAAACATCTTGAACGTAAGAAAGTTCCAATACATTTATTGTTTCTTAGTAATTGCTTCATGAATCACTACATCTACGAATGATTATAATCATCAATATTCTCTAAAAGCCAATTGTTTCATAGTCAAGCTACAAAGGGTTTAGACTTACCTCTGATTAGCAGCGTTGCCACGTCTCCAATAAAACTACAAAAGGTTCAGACTTACCTCTAATTAGCAGCGTTGCCACGTCTCCAAAAAAGCAGGTCCGGCTTCGCGGTGTTCTCACTGAAAATAAACACCAAAATGTAAGTCAGAAAATAGTAAAATGTCATAGGAAAATATGGCAGATTATACAGTCTCTTCAAGTTTAAACACTATGTAACTGAAATATTAATTTTAATTGTTCATTTCTTCTCTTGTAGTTTATTTATTTCCTTATTTCCTTTCTTAACTGAGCTGTTTTCCCTGTTGGGGCCCTTGGGCTTATAGCATCTTGCTTTTCCAACAAGGGTTGTAGCTTATCTATTAATAATAACAACAACAACACCAGCAACAACAACAACAACAATAATAATAATAATAATAATAATAATAATAATAATAATAATAATGATAATAATAATTTGAATTCACATCAATTTCCTAAACTGAAGATGAAAACTCGCAGATGATCTCACAAAGAGAAACACATCTTTATACCACAGATCTCTATCAAGAGAAACGTTACTTTTAATGAATCGTCCAACGTTTTTCTCTCCCCGGTGGTAGAAACCCACCAGTTCTAATTAACATAATAGCACAAAGGACGTTATTTACATAATATACCAGCCTCGTCGCTTGGAATCAGCATGATTATTATGGAATGCTTAATTCTATCAATACAGTCGCCACGCTCATTGCATGTAATTAACATGTTAATGATAGAATACAACGTTTTGGAATAGTCTCCTTATCACTGAAGGTAATTAACATTATATAATAAAGAGGGAAATAACTTTTCGAAGACATTTCTCAGTTTTTTGTCATGAAAGTGAATTAGGGTTATTTATCTTAGAGGTTAATTGATAATTAATCATCTCTCATATATGTGAAGAAAGCTAATCTACCCTATATAATGAACATCAAGTGTCTGACTATATATATATATATATATATATATATATATATATATATATATATATAAATATATATATATATATGTGTGTGTGTGTGTGTACAGATAAATATATATTATTCCAGTCACGCTCAGCAGCAAGACGTATAACTACTCGGTCTCTCCCCCTCCCTCGCGTATGAGAATACAGAGTAGTCATACCTGGATGAATATATTTCTTTCCGGTCAGAATAAGCGACGATGCCAAACATATAACTATTCGGTCTCTCCCCTTTCCTCGGGTTGGGGGGAGAGGAAGTAGTCATACCATGGTAAGAGAAGTTGTAGTAAGGAAAGGGTTTAATCTGTATGTACATGTGTGCATAAGTGCATATCAATCTAAATATTTACCCGTCATATTTGACAGGTCACGTACACTAGTATTATATAGCAAAGATTTAATAAACCAGATTTTCAAATTATGAGCATTTGAAATGAGAAGCATTATTCTAATTAAAACATACATAATTTCTTGTGGTGGAAACGCAAATCTTGTAATCAACTACACCACTTAGTACCATCATATGTTCCTTATCCCCAAACAACATTAAACAACCGAAAATGGCCTCTCCTTTCAGGCTATCTCAGTGTTCCTCTTTATCGTCAGTGCAAATCTACCCGGCCTTCAGGAGCTCTGGAGCCAATGAAAGAAATGGGCGTTGGAGCTCTTCGCACCAAATCCAAAAAGGGCAATGAACGTTTTATTAGCGGCTTTGCCTCCTGGGATCTCCCTCCTCACCGCCATCTTGGAACTCCCACCACTCCTAATGCTTTCTTGTGTGCAGGATCTCTCTCTCTCTCTCTCTCTCTCTCTCTCTCTCTCTCTCTCTCTCTCTCTCTCTCTCTCTCTCTCTCTCTCATTAGAAATATCATGAGTAACATTATTCAAACTCTCTCTCTCTCTCTCTCTCTCTCTCTCTCTCTCTCTCTCATCAGAAATATCATGAGAAACATTACTTGATCTCATTTAAACTCTCTCTCTCTCTCTCTCTCTCTCTCTCTCTCTCTCTCTCTCTCTCTCTCTCTCTCTCTCTCTCTCTCTCTCTCATCAGAAATATCATGAGAAACATTACTTGATCTCATTTAAACTCTCTCTCTCTCTCTCTCTCTCTCTCTCTCTCTCTCTCTCTCTCTCTCTCTCTCTCTCTCTCTCTCTCTCATCAGAAATATCATGAGAAACATTACTTGATCTCATTTAAACTCTCTCTCTCTCTCTCTCTCTCTCTCTCTCTCTCTCTCTCTCTCTCTCTATATATATATATATATATATATATATATATATATATATATATATATATATATATATATATAACCCCCCTCCCCCAAAGGACCCAGGGACCTTTTAAGAGACGTAACGTCCTGGGATTTAGGAAATCTATATATATCCTTCCCTTCGTTATAAAGTGCAGTTTTATATAAGATTTCAACAGACGGATTTAATTTCGAGTTGGAAATGGAAAAAGGATTATTGGATTTTGAGGTCTGAGAGATTCTGGTTTTTAATAGCTGGAAATCAAAACACCTTCATACACAAAGATTCTGGAGTCCATTTTTAGTTGTCTATTACAAAATCAAGTGTAACTTTTATGGATATCTCAAGCGATAATTAAACGCTTCTTATATGTGTATTGCAATAATACAGAAATTACAATTCATAAGACAAAAATAAAGCAGAGGTCCCCCAAGTATAAAAGATACATAATCTTCAGTATTAAGAATATCGATTAAGCTAGGACCAGGGCGGGCCAGACATTGGCTGCTGATGAATCAGCAAGTACACCTATGATCTTCCCTAAACCAACCCCCATCCCTAGCTCACAGGGATAGTAAGGTAGCAGACAATAAAAAGAATTATTGAGCATGAGCGGGTATCGAACCCTCGTCTAACAGATTGTCAGGCAGGGAAATATACAATAGACTACCAACACCAGTAAATATATAAGAATATTTTAAAGATCACTTTACCATATATATATATATATATATATATATATATATATATATATATATATATGTACATATATATATATATATATATATATATATTTGTACATATATATATATGTGTGTATGTATATACTGTATACCTACATATATATATTTGTACATATATATATACATATATATATATATATATATATATATATATATACATATATATATATACATGTATATATATGTATATATATATATATATATATATACCTACATATATATATGTACAAATATATATATATATATATATATATATATATATATACATATATATATATATATATATATATATATATATATATACATATATATATATATATATAAATATACATACATACACCAAATGTAGATCTTTCCAGTCCACTGCAGTACAAAGACCTCAGACATGTCATTACTCATGTCTTGGATTTGGCCAGTTTTCATCATTACGCTTTCCAACAGCGGATCGATGATGGTGGGAGATTTTTTTCCGATCGCTCCCCGCAAACCAACCTAGTATGGGTGGCCCTGACTAATATATCTTTGCTGATCATGGCGACACACAAACCCTTACACCACCTCAGGGTATCCCCACCGAGTAAGGGGTATAAACTGTATGTATATATATATATATATATATATATATATATATATATATATATATATATATATATATATATATATATATATATATATATAATACTTTATTACCAGTCGGTAAGATTTCAATTTGAAATCAAGAAACATAAAAGAGCCTAAAGCACCCACAATACCTTTTAGATAAAGTGGCTTTTTTAACTCCAGTGTTAAAAGAGACAGCAGGATCTTTTTTTCTCTTCCTTTGTCAGCAGAAAACCCTAAAAGAAATTCCCTCTTTGGATACGAACATCCTAGATTCCTTCTTCTTCTTCTTATTCTTCCTCTTCTTCTTTCTCGAACGAATTTTCTCGGTTGAAACATTGAAACGTTTTGTAGATGTTAATGAATGAGGCAAGACCATTTTCCTCTTTCATATTTCAGGCTTTTCACTCTTTTTCATTGTTCTCCTTCCTGCTTTATTATTGTTCTTTTTAATATTTTCCTTTTTTTTGGAAAAACGGAGAAAATCAGAAAAATATTAGAGTAGTCATCTTGAGATAGCGTACAATGTTTTTTTTTTTATATTTCATCAGAATTAAAAAGGTATCACCAGTTATCTTTCCTTTTTATTTAAATCTTTGAAGAGTTGGTCCACTAATAAAGAATTAAATCTATTTCTCTTTCTTTAGTAAAATCACATATTCAATATCACGTATGATATACATATCACAATAAAATCTCCCACCATCACCAATCTGCAGTGGGCAGCGTGGTGATGAAAGGGGGCTAACCCCAGGTATAAATAATGGCATTTTGGGGGCTTTTCTCCTGCAGTGGACTAGAAACGGATTTATTTGTTGTTGTTGTTGTTGTTGTTGTTGTTGTATAATATACAGATAAGTCTTGAAGCAAATTCCTAGATAGAAATTAAAATCCTGAATTAATTCGAGTTAAAATCTAAGTAAAAATCTTTTAAAATTATATTAATTTAAAACTGAACACAGAGAGACAGGCAAAAAGAACGATTTTCCTTTTTAATGAAAGTTAAAACCAATCTTAAGAAAAAGGGCTGACCCATGTAGATGGATAATGAGACGTCGGAATATGGGTTTTTTTTTTCATTTATTAAAAAAGGTTCGTTCGTAAGTGCACGTACACAGCTACCCTCTCAGGCGAGGGACTTGTCAACTCGAGCGACCATAGGCAGCTAAACTCCCTTCGCTACCAAAATGCAATCTTGTACAACAATATGCTGAGATATAGGTTTTTGTGGAATATTCATGAATATTATTATTATTATTATTATTATTATTATTATTATTATTATTATTATTATTATTATCATTACTACTAGCCAAGCTACAATCCCAGTTGGAAAAGCAAGATGCTATAAGCCCAAGGGCTCCAATAGGGAAAGTTAACAAGAAATCATTCTAAAAACAGTAACAACGTCAAAACAGATATATCCTATATAAACTATTAACAACGTCAAAAACAGTTATGTCATATATAAACTATAAAAAGACGCATGTCAGCCTGGTCAACATAAAACATTTGCTCCAACTTTGAACTTTTGAAGTTCTACTGATTCAACTACCCGATTAGGAAGATCATTCCACAACTTGGTAACAGCTGGAATAAAACTTCTAGAATACTGTGTAGTATTGAGCTTCATGATGGAAAAGGCCTGGCTATTAGAATTAACTGCCTGCCTAGTATTATTGAGTTCATTTACCTTGACGTACAACACACATCTATATCCATGAATTAGGACAGGGCTACCAATAGCTCATTTCTGCCAAACACTTCAAGGTAATATAAGACTTTTAATAATCTATCTTCCAATTAATATTTTCTTTATTTACAAATATCTATGCACAGCAAGATGTAAACAAACAAATGCCAAATAGGTATTCGAAGAAAATTACCAGAAGAACCATTTTAAACAGTTCTTCTATTAACGTGCTTCTTACCATTTGTATGGGAAAAGCACAGTTGCCTTCTTTTAGAAGGACTTTGCTTTGGCTTCAGGGTAGACCGTATTCCCGATCGGCTGCCCTGCCTGACATCGCTTAGACCCCAGTATCGTATGTGCATGCGTTGTACCAGTCACCAGTTTCCTTCCTCCCAGTAGCAAGGAGTCCTGGCCCGGTTAAGTAGACAGTAACAATATATATTAAAAACCCCGCAACCAGTAATACATTGTGTGAAAAGACCTATTGGAAGCTGGAATATATATATATATATATATATATATATATATATATATATATATATATATATATATATATATATATATATAATTATATATATATATATATATATATATATATATATATATATATATATATATATATATAAAAGGCCAATGCTTACAGAAGTCTTTCACATATATTGAGAATTAAATTAATACATATGTCATTTAATCAACATAGTAATACACCACAGAATTTTGTAAAAATGAAAAATTATAAAAAAAAAACTCAAGTTTAATTAAAATCCATTAATAAAATTTATTTTGTTTTTTCTCGCTGTTTCTGGAAGTGTACAGAAAATTATAATACTGAATTAAAGAGATTTTTGTAATCAGAAATGAAATGGTTATTTTGAAATAGATTGAGTGATCTGATAATAATAATAATAATAATAATAATAATAATAATAATAATAATAATCATTATTATTATTATTAGTAGTAGTAGTAGTAGTAGTAGTTTAGTAGTATATACATATATACATACATACAAGTATATGTACCGTTTATACATACATATATACAAGCTATTTTAATAATCATATCACATTATTAAATGTGATGATAAGAAATCAATATACATACAAACATATATACAGTACATACATACATACATACATACATATATATATATATATATATATATATATATATATATATATATATATATATATATATATATATATAACTAATTGAAAAACCTGCACATAGATAGATAGATAGATAGATAAATAGACAGATAGATAGATAG
>NW_027172291.1:170000-172500 GCF_036898095.1 Palaemon carinicauda | reverse complement strand
TTTTTTAATTATCCTTTATCAATTTTATATATTTTAACAAAAATCAGCAGCCACTTTTTTATTCTGTATATTTTCAATTTCACCTTTTACACAAAACTGACATAGAAAACATTGACCTGAAATGAATTCTCGTATTAAACTTAATTCATCATCATTTTCTCTTACGTCTATCGCCGCAAAGGGCCTCGGTTAAATCTCACCAGTCGTCTCTATACTTTTCCTTTATTCTTTTTCTTCACGATTCATAGTCCTCAGCCATGTAGGCCTGGGTCTTCAAACTCTTCTAGTGCCTTGTGGAGCCCAGCTGAACGTTTGGTGAACTAATCTCTCTTGAGGAGAGCGAAGAGCATGAACAAACCATCTCCATCTACCCCTCATCATGATCTCATCCAAATATGGCACTCAAGTAATCTCTCTTATAGTTTCATTTCTAACCCTGCCCCGAGGGCTTTGTTCTCCAATAGATTTAGTAGATCTTACTAAACTGATATATATTCTGATTTTTATATGTAATTTCAGGCGACTTGCTTTCCAAATTTTACTCAATATAGCCATTTTCTGATTGTTTTTTTTTTTTTTTTAATCTTCCATTACACTCCAGTTCTAAAGACCCTGTAATAGTGATCATAGTTCCCAAATACTTAAATGATTCTACCTCATTAATCCTTTCTCTTTCCTGTGATATTTCATCCTCCATTACATAATTCGTTCTCATCATCTCTCTCTTTCTATTATTTATCTTCAGCCCAACGTCGTGTGATATTTCATGCATTCTGGTAAGCAAGCTTTCAAGTCCTGTGGTGTTCTGCTAATAAGAACAGCGTCATTACCATGCTCAGCTAATTTCCTGCTACCAATCCACTGATTATAAATGTTACTCATTCAAGCCAATGAGGGCGATGCATATTAATTTTGAATTTAGTCCTATTTCGTTTCGATATATATATATATATATATATATATATATATATATATATATATATATATATATATATATATATATATATATATATATATATATAATGTCATTACCACTACGTCATCACCAATTCTCATTATATCATTTCCGAGATGCTGGGGTTAGGGAGATTGCCTATTAAGTCATTTTCATTTTGGTAATGAGTTAATGAGTTACATGAAAATTCTTCATATCTCAAATTCATATAAATATATTTAAAATTAATTAGATAAAATAATAAATCTTTAGTGAATGAGTTTTATTGTCTTTATATATTTAAAAAGTGTTATACTTATTAGGTCCACAAAAAAAATAGGTTTTACCTTTAATGAGTTACATGAAAATACTTAATATCTCAAATTCATATAAAAAAAATGCTATAAATAATTAGGTGTATAAAGTAATCTGTAACAATACAGTTTTATTCTTTCTTTATATACTTGAAAATGTTATACTTATTAATGGGACAAAAAATGCTTTCCTCTTAAAAATAAAAGAAGAAAAAAATGCTATTGAAAAGGATTTTTTTAGTTTATTTTTTTGCATTTACATTATATATATATATATATATATATATATATATATATATATATATATATATATATATATATACACACACATATATATATATATATATATATATACACATATATATATATAAATATATATATATATATATATATATATATATATATATATATATATATATATATATATATGTGTGTGTGTGTGTGTCTGTGTGTTTTGGGTGTGTTCTCAGTTTCTTTCAACTTTTCCATCACGTTATATAAACATCCTCTCTCTCTCTCTCTCTCTCTCTCTCTCTCTCTCTCTCTCTCTCTCTCTCTCTCTCTCTCTGTCATGGTATACGTATTTTAAAGATAATTAGTCCCATACACCTCCCGTATCTTTGAACACATCATTTCCTTTATCTCTATATTATCAAAATAATTATCCTTTTCTATAGAAAATAGTCAAATTCTTCATGTTAGAAATACTTTTCCTATTCAATGAAAAATGCTAGAATCAAATTCTCTACCACCAAATACTTTTCCTACCATATCCTAATGCTGGAAAATGCTATAACCAAACAGCAAAATGTTGGAAAATGCTAAAACCAAGTTGAAAAATGCTGGAAAATGCTAAAACCAAGTTGCAAAATGCTGAAAAATGTTAAAAACAATCTACCAAAATGCTAGAACTAAGTAGCCAAATGCTGGGAAAATACTAAACCAAGCTGCAAGTTTCTAAGGAAATGCTAAAACAAAGTTGCAGAAGGCTGGAAAAGGCTAAAACAAAGTTGCAAAAGGCTGGAAAAGGCTAAATCCAAGCTGCAAAATGCTGGAAAAGGCTAGAGCCAAGTTACTAAATGGTGGAAATAAAAAAAAGTTGCAAAATTCTGGAAAATGCTTAAACAATATTCCCTAAACAACTCTTCCTCTCATTTTTGTCTCATTTTAGTCATGAGATTCCAGGTACGACAGATTTTACCCTAAAAAGAAATCTTTCCCTAAACTGTTCCTCTTGGTATTACACGCAACA
>NW_027172291.1:155000-157500 GCF_036898095.1 Palaemon carinicauda | reverse complement strand
CATACCATTCAGGGATCAAGAGTACCCCCTATGCTACTTTGTTTGGAGAGAATCCAAAAGATGGGCTCTCTTCCACTAGCTTGCTTCAGGAGGTCATTGACAGATTAGAGACAGGAGATGATCTTGCAGCACTAGGAGCCCAACCTCCCACTGATCCAACTGACAAGCCACTCGAGGCCTCTGAGCCAGTCATCATCACCACCCAGCCATCCTAGTCCCTTGATGAGCCAGTCACCATCTTCACCTAGCCACCCCAGGTCCACTTAGTTCAGCACCGCATATTGCATGAAGACAACAATAAATTTTCAAGAACTGCAGGAGGGCCCAAAACGGTCAAGTGTGCCAGGCAGAATGTATGGTCAAATGTAGTAGGATCGACTTAAAAACCGGGGAAATAGGGGACAATGTCGCTTTGCCAGCTCCACATGTTGACTGGGGAAGGGAGGATCCAATAAATCTTCTAGGAATCAACATTGAAGGAAATGAAAATAACTTATACACTATTGGGGTAAATGCGGTGATAGTAAGGACTAAATTCACAAGGTTTGAATTCATCTTGTGCCCCCAATGATTGTTGAGGAAATCAACCAAGAACGGCAAGTATTTCTTCGTGAGGCACTAAAGAAAAGCTCTTCTGTCTAATTGTATATTTAATGGAAGAAGAAACAATATATGGTTCTATAAAATATGTTATTACAGAATTTTTGCTACTAAAATACCATTTAAATATTTAATTTACCTGCAAATATATACTATTTAACCTAAAATCTCTCCCCTGGCCAAAAAAAAAGAAAAAACAAGAAAGAAAAAAAAACATTGCTACTGAAATGCCCTAAGCATATACAACATACAAGCAATTATACACTATTGACCTAAAATTCATATGAACCAGGCATTTCACGAAATCCCTGAGCTATAAAACCAGTCAATTCGCGTAATGCCTGGAAATTTTAGTCATTTCACGAAATCCCTAAGTGAATCAGTCATTTCTACATACATACATACATACAGTGTGCATATATATATACATATATATATATATATGTATATATATATATATATATATATATATACACATATATATATATACATATATATATATATATATATATATATATATATATATATATATTTATATATACATATGTGTATATATATATGCATACATACATATACATACACACACACACACACACACACACACATATATATATATATATATATATATATATACATACATACATATATCATATATTCATATCCTTTTCTTACACCAAAACTACATAACTTAGAATCAAGTGAACGTAAACAGAGAAGACTAAAACCCTAATTTTTTTATTTCCCAAAACTATATTTTTCAGAGAACTAATTAAAGTAAAGAAACTTAACAAGTGGACGAATACATTAGAAATTTAGAGGAATTTCATTTTGACGAAGAGGCAATTTTCGTACATATTAAAGAGAGAGAGAGAGAGAGAGAGAGAGAGAGAGAGAGAGAGAGAGAGAGAGAGAGAGAGAGAGAGAGAGAGAGAGAGAGAGATGATAACTACGTTTTTAGAGCTTAATTAGAATAATTTTTCTCCGAACTAAAGTTTATATATTTTTTGGTATATTCGTATATAGTTTATAGAACTAGGTCATTAGGAAAGAGGTCAACGATAAGAACTGGTTAAGAAAAAATTGTGTTATCATGAGTATATTTTGGTTACTTTTCTGATATCAAAATGATTATTTGATTGAAACAAAAAAAAAAAGTTGAATATATTTTTTCAATTCATTCCAAATGAAGCCCGTGTTAAGGGCTGGTTAAGAATAATTAAAGAATAAACGAACTTTAATATATATATATATATATATATATATATATATATATATATATATATATATATATAAATATATATATATATATATACATATATATATATATATATATATATATAAATATGGATATATATATATATATATATATATATATATATATATACATATATATATATATATATATATATATATATATATATATGTGTGTGTATGTGTGTGTGCATATCATCAACTGTTGAAATGTCTTTCAACTTACATTCCGTTTGTGGTTTTCATTTGGCAGTCGACACCCGCAAACATTCTTAGTTCGTTAATCGATCGTCTTCTCTTCCTTTCCCTGCTTCTTTTGCAATCTCTATGAACTCATTCTATTATTTTTAATGTCCATATATTATCTTCACACCCATTAAATGTCCTGATATCAATTTTTTTTGTTATATAAGAGCCACCCTCCTCCCCCCCTCAAAAGAAAATAAGAAAAATTTTTCAAGTATCCATTAATCAAAGTCTTCTAAACAAAGTGACAAAGGAAACCACATTGTTATTAATTCCCTCCTAAAAATCCTTAAGGTTGACACAAAAGCAATTTCCTTCTAATTACCAGAAGACAAAGCCACACTTAATAACCAACAACAAATGAATTCTAAACAGCTAATTACCGAATAACCACAGGTAATTT
>NW_027172291.1:137500-145000 GCF_036898095.1 Palaemon carinicauda | reverse complement strand
TATATATATATATACATATACATATATATATATATATATGTATATATATGTATATATATACATATATATATATATATATATATATATATATATATATATATATATATATATATATATACATATACTATGATTTGCATTAAATTTAAATCTTAGGAGGACTTTTAGAAAATAGATATCTCTCTCTCTCTCTCTCTCTCTCTCTCTCTCTCTCTCTCTCTCTCTCTCTCTCTCTCTCTCTCTCTCTCTCAGACCAAGTCTTTACCATTATATAAGGAACTATAGAAAGATAATTTCAGAAAAATGTTAGTTTGAGATTTAAACATCATAGGAAAACAGTGATATCAAAATTCCATAAAAATAATAGATAAATTATAAAATGCAACAGAACATAAAAAACAATTAACAATAAAAGTCAAAATTTGATAATGAATCAAACATATCAAATAAAGCCTGGAAAACTACAGAATTGAAAAACATTCATTTCAATGGTTCCCCAAAGATTGCAACTCCGGCTTCGAAGTAACATTTTCTCTTTTCTGTTGTTTTAATTTTCCATTTCTCAACATCTACGAACTGAAATAGAGAGAGAGAGAGAGAGAGAGAGAGAGAGAGAGAGAGAGAGAGAGAGAGAGAGAGAGAGAGAGAGAGAGAGAGAGAGAGAGAGAGAGAGAGGTCTTCTTTTTCTTCTTCTGTTAATCCTAAAAATAAAGCGAAGTTCGGAGCCACCTGAGTCCGGTCTAAGAGGGATGTATGTGTTTTGGAAGACCGCAGATTCAGAGCTGGCGGATTTTTCAGAAAGTTGTGAGAATTCATTTGGATTTTTGTATATATGTATATTTTTTTAGTTTCTAAATGAACATTAGAGTTTGATTTATTTTGATAAGGGGATCTAGTATAAAAGATATTTTATATATATGTATATATATACATATAAATATGTGTATATATATATATATATATATGTGTGTGTATATATATTTACTTATTTAAAGCTAACTAT
Organism: Palaemon carinicauda; assembly: GCF_036898095.1. NCBI lineage: Eukaryota > Metazoa > Arthropoda > Malacostraca > Decapoda > Palaemonidae > Palaemon > Palaemon carinicauda. Next base: position 144,000 of record NW_027172291.1, on the reverse strand, counting down.
ATATGATTGTGTATATGCATGTGTTTATATATTTAATTATATATATGTATGTACATATTACACTTATAAATATCAATTTTATATATATAAATTCATATATCTATCTACGCACACATATATATGTGTATATATATATATATATATATATATATATATATATATATATATATATATATATATATATATACATATATAACAATTTCATCTTAAGTAGTCATCAGAATATAATCTAAAAGATTATTCAACTGATATGATAAAGAGATGGTCACTTAATAGAATAAACCCAGAATTACTTTAAGATATTTAAGTAGATAACATTTAATATTAAATAAATATATACTAAAATTCTAAGAGACTTTAAACTCATCATCAATTCAATATGAATTGAAGATGGTTGATTACAAATCGACACGAACTGTCATTTAACACAAGAGGATAGCGAATATTATCGTATAATCCGCATCATATATTTCCCTTCGAACGTCAACTATTTTTCCCCCAAAATACCTGCCACAAGTTCACCCCAAACTATTCCAGTTGGTATTTCAAATAATGCCGTTTAAACACCACTGAACGGTCATTACTGATGAGCAAATTGGCTTTAATTCCTGAGAGAGAGAGAGAGAGAGAGAGAGAGAGAGAGAGAGAGAGAGAGAGAGAGAGAGAGAGAGAGAGACTTGATAGTTCTACGTGACTCTAGGTGGTGTTGATCCGCAGGGAAAGTAATCTTTCGTATATTTATGGGGTATAACTATAAAGGGATTTTGTTTTTAATTCTAAATCTTTAGAATTTAGAAATAACTAAACAAAGTATATGAAGCATTCTATGTTTTCTAGAATTATAAGTAATTTTTAATTCTAATTCATTAGATTTTGAAACTATTTATATATAAAGAATGTGGAGCCATTTAAGTTCTCTTGAATTATAAGTCATTTCTAATTTCAATTCATTGGATTTTAAAACCATTTATCTATAAAGTATATGGAGGCATTTCAGTTCTGCTACATTATAAGTAATTTCTAATTATAATTCATTGGATTTTTATATAATAAAGTATGTGAGGCCATTTAACTTTTCTTGAATTATAAGTAATTTTCAATCCATTTTCACTAGATTTTCAAATTACTTAAACTTAAAGCATATGAAGCATTGTAAGTTCTCTTAAATTATAAGTAATTTCTAATTCCAATTCTTTGGATTTTGAAATTATTTATACATAAAGTATATGGAGCCATTTAAGTTGTCTTAAGCTGTTAAGTTTGCTTCTGACCTAGAGCCATCCCTATACTGTAAAAAAAAAAAAAAAAAAAAAAAAAAAAAAAGTTATAATTTTGATATGAAGTTAATGGTTGCTTTCTAATGAAGATTAATTAACAGATCAATTGCTTTTACTATTACATAAAAAATAAAACAATATGATATAAAGCAGGCCAATGGAGTACTAATTTTGTGTATAGAAATGAATGAAGAAAAATTAAACAAATTAATTATAAGTTATTCTGGAAATTACCTTATCCAAAAAATGTATTTGAAAAAAATTTAGGTGAAGTTTTGTAAAGAGAAATAACAGAGAAATTTAACAAATTGGTTGATCGTAAGGTATTCTGAAAAATTACTTTATTCAAAAAATAGAGTTGAAAAGATGTATGTGAATTTTTTTAAAAAGAAATAGTATAGAAAATCTAAAAATTTAATTATAAGGTATTCTGAAATATCAAATTATTCAAAAAATAGATTGAAAATATATTAGTTCTGTAGAAAGAAATAATGGGGAAAATTAAACAAATTAATTATAAGATATTCTTAAATATTAGCTTAACCAAAAACAGATATGAAAATTGTATTTGGAGTTTTGTAAAAAGCAATAAAGGAGAAAATATACAAATTAATTATAAAATATTTTTAAATATCCAATTATCCAAGAAATACATCTTTAATAATAGAAAAAATCTAAATAATCAAAGAAATAATGTAGAAAATCAAACAAAATAATAATGAAATATTCTGAAAAATTAACTTTCCCAAAATTTGAGTTTTAAGAATAAAAAAAAAAAACTTATATTTGAAGTTTTCGTAACCACAAGTTACATACAAGTTCAAAGAAACGAACTTTTATCAAGGAAAAATGACGTCCAGAATTTCAAACAATATTGTCCTTTGAAGTTGAATTTCCAATAACAAGTCTTAGATGTGGGACGAGTTTGTTGACATGAATATAAGCTGAGGAAATATTATGCGTTTTCGTAAAGGTTTACACATATATGCTTATATTTATCAATTTTGATTTGTCTATGTAGTATATACATACCCATATACATACATAACAACAACAAATACAGTCGTTTCTATTCCACTGCAGGACAAAGACCTCAGATATGTCCTTAATCATGTCTGGGGTTTGGTCATTTTCCTTACCACGCCGGTCACTACTGATTGGTGATTGGGCGAGACTTCAGTCTGATCTCTCACTGCAAACCAACCTATAATGGGTGGCCGTAACTAGTGCAACTTTGCTGATCATGGTGATTTACAAACCCTTTCACCACATCAAGGTATCCCCACTCAGGAACAGATATATGTATGTATGCATGTATACATATATACATGTATTAATATATTCCAACAACCTGAAATTTAATCTCATGCATGATCGAGACATATCTGACATAAGACTCACGATTTCACTCTAACAAATTAAATACGACAAAGCTCCAGATAATTCCTGTATTCAATTATATCATCAAAAAACTATATATCTAACTGATTTAGTCAACACGGATTTGCTAACAGCTATTTTACAATTATATGTATAAAGTATAAGTATAATAACCTAAACAGAGTTATGCAAAGGTGGTGGGCACAAAGTGCAGGAATTCCCGCGTTCAACTGCTCATATGAATGTATGTATATATGTATGTAAAATTTATGAATATATGCAAATATATATATATATATATATATATATATATATATATATATATATATATATACATATATATATATATACATATATATATATATATATATATATATATATATATATATATATATATATATAAAACAACACGGTCTCTCCCCAACCCTTGCGTAGGTGGGAGAGGGAGTAGTCATATCCTTATGAGTGCGGTTGTAGTTATGAAAGGGGGAGTGCGTTGGAAGGGTTAAATATGTGTGTATATCTTTAAATAGTTGGATATCATTTTTGATGGGTCGCATATCTATTGTAGAATAATCGTACCTTTGTTCTGTTTATTTGTTACAGAGTGATTAGTTATGTTTTCCCTTATGTTACTAAGATCACTGAAAATATTATGACTGGATTTTCTTTTAAGTTTTAACAGCCATGTATCTCGTCATTACCAACATCTTGATTAAAATTCTGGAGAGTTAAGAATGTAACCTTTTGAAAATGAACCATTTACTTGTTGATATATCATCAATGTTTACTAAGCTGTTGTATTTGCTAATGCTATCATAATGAACTAAAATAGAATCTATTTACATTCAGGATTCTCTGATAGGTTTCAATGGTTGAGGACATTCACGATCCTCTGATAGGTTTCAATGGTCGAGGACATTAATAATCTTCTGATAGGTTTCAATGGTTGAGGACATTCAGGACCCTGTGATAAGTTTCAATGGTCTAGGACATTCATGATTCTCTGATAGATTTCAATTGTCGAGGACATTCATGATCCTCTGATAAGTTTCAATGGTTGAGGACATTCAGGATCCTCTGATAGGTTTCAATGGTCGAGGACATTAATGATCCTCTGATAGGTTTCAATGGTTGAAGACATTCAGGACCCTGTGATAGGTTTCAATGGTCTAGGACATTCATGATTCTCTAATAGGTTTCAATGGTCGAGGATATTCAGAACCTTCTGATAAGTTTCAATGGTCGAGGACATTCAGGATCCTCTAATAGGTTTCAATGGTCGTGGGCATTCAGGATCCTCTGATAGGTTTAATTGGTTGAGGACATTCCGAATTCTCTGATAGGCTTCAATGGTTGATAACATTCACGATCCTCCGATAGGTTTCAGTGGTCGAGAACATACAGGATTCTCTGATAGGTCTCAACGGTCAAGGACATTCAGGATCCTCTGATAGGTTTCAATGGTCGGGGACATCCATGATCCTCTGATAGGTTTCAATGGTTGAGGACATTCATGATTCTCTGATAGGTTTCAATGGTCGAGGGCATTCATGATCCTCTGATAAGTTTCAATGGTCGAGGACATTCAGGATCCTCTGATAGGTTTCAATGGCCGAGGACATTAATGATCCACTGATAGGTTTCAATAGTTGAGGACATTTAGGACCCTATGTTAGGTTTCAGTGTTCTAGGACATTCATGATTCTCTGATAGGTTTCAATGGTCGAGGGTATACAGAACCCTCTGATAAGTTTCAATGGGCGAGGACATTCAGGATCCTCTAATATGTTTCAATGGTCGAGGGCATTCAGGATCCTCTGATAGGTTTCAATGGTCGAAGACAATCAGGATCCTCTGATAGGTTTAATTGGTTAACGACATTCAGAATTCTCTGATAGGCTTTAATGGTTGATAACATTTACGATCCTCTGATAGGTTTCAGTGGTCGAGGACATTCATGATTCTCTGACAGGTTTCAACGGTCAAGGACATTCGGGATCCTCTGATAGATTTCAATGGTCGAGGATATTTAGGACCCTCTGGTAGGTTTCAATGCTTGAGGACATTCAGTATCCTGTGATAGGTTTCAATGCTTGAGGACATTCAGGATCCTGTGATAGGTTTCAATGGTCGCGGATATTTGAGATTCTCTGATAGGTTTCAATAATTGAGGATATTCAAGACCCTCTAGTGGGTTTCAATGGTTGAGGACTTTCATGATTTTCTGATAAGTTTGAATGGTCGTTGACATTAATGATCCTCTAATAGGTTTCAATGATTGAGGACATTCAGGACCCTGTGATAGGTTTCAATGGTCTAGGACATTCTAGACTCTCTGATAGGTTTCAATGGTTGAGGACATTCATGATTCTCTGATAGGTTTCAATGGTCGAGGAGATTCAGGATCCTCTGATAGGTTTCAATGGTTGAGGATATTCCGAATTCTCTGATAGGCTTCAATGGTCGATAACATTCACGATCATCTGATAGGTTTCAGTTGTTGATGACATTCAGGATTCTCTGATAGGTTTCAACGGTCAAGGACATTCAGGATCCTCTGATAGGTTTCAATGACTGAGGACATTCAGGACCCTGTGATAGGTTTCAATGGTCTAGGACATTCATGACTCTCTGATAGGTTTCAATGGTCGAGGGCATTCATGATCCTCTGATAGGTTTCAATGGTTGAGGATATTCCGAATTCTCTGATAGGCTTCAATGGTCGATAACATTCACGATCCTCTGATAGGTTTCAGTGGTTGATGATATTCAGGATTCTCTGATAGGTTTCAATGGTCGAGGACATTATGGATCCTCTGATAGGTTTCAATGGTCGAGAACATTCAGGATCCTCTGATAGGTTTCAATGGTCGAGGACATTCAGGATTATCTGATAGGTTTCAATGGTTGAGAACATTCAGGATCCTCATATAGGTTTCCATGGTTGAGGACATTCAGGATCCTCTGATAGGTTTCAATGGTCGAGAACATTCAGGATCCTCATATAGGTTTCCATGGTTGAGGACATTCAGGATCCTCTGATAGGTTTCAATGGTCGAGTAATTTATGAAAAGGGGAAAAAGGTCTTTCAATCTTAATTAACTGAATATTATGAACGACTTTTTGAAGGCAATCTCCATAAACTATGATTTATTATTCATTGAACTCAAAACGGTAAAGAGCTAACTCTCTCTCTCTCTCTCTCTCTCTCTCTCTCTCTCTCTCTCTCTCTCTCTCTCTCTCTCTCTCTAATACACACAAATCAAACTCACAGATGATTTATAAGAAATAGGGAAACCTATTATTGACATCGAGTTTTGAAATAATATTCAAGGAAACATGCATAAATAAGGGTAGAGAAATGGTTAGAGTTGTTGAATCTCTCTCTAATAATAATAATAATAATAATAATAATAATAATAATAATAATAATAATAATAATAATAATTATAATAATAATAATAATAATAATAATAATAATAATAAAGGTAATGATAATATTTTTGTAAAGGCCTAGAATATATTTATTTTAACACAGGAAGGCAAATTAATATCTAATATAAATATATTTGAAGAACATGTTTTAAAATTTGTACATAGTATATTATTTCCTAGAACTCATTATAACAAAACCAATAATCAAATACTATTACCTACCAATAAGGTTATTTTAGTTTGAACATTGGTGGGAAAATATTTAGACAACTAATTGGAGTTTACAATATGTATATTTATTCAGGTTTTCTTATATTAGTTGAGATGGCTTAAGCAATTACTTATGCATATAAGTAGTGCAGGTAAGTTATTTAATTTTTAATAATTAAGGATGTATATAATGTA
>NW_027172291.1:127500-132500 GCF_036898095.1 Palaemon carinicauda | reverse complement strand
AGGGAGTTCAGTTGGCAACACTCAATCACTAAATGTTTCGTCGGCGATTAATCTTTGCTTCCCATCTGGATTGTAAATGTTATGCTAGCAACTGATCTTTGTTTCCCATCTGGATTGTAAATGTTTCATTGGCCACTAAACATTGCTTGCAAGTTGGTATCGTAAACATTTTGTCAGCAAGTAATTGTCGCTTCCCAGCTGTATCGGAAAGGTTTCGACAGCGACTATCATTGCTTCACATCTGGATTGCAAATTTTTCGTTAGCCGCTAATTATTGCTTCCCACCTGGATCGTATAGGTCTGGTTAGCAACTTATTGTTGCTTACCACCTGGATCATATAGGTTTTGACAGCGACTAATTGTTGCTTCCCACCTGGATCGTAAAGGTTTCATTAGTGACTATCATTGTTTTCCATCTGGATCTTATAGGTTTCATTAGCGACTAATCGTTGCTTCCCACCTGGATCGTATAAGTTTCGACGGCGACTAATCGTTGCTTTTAACCTGGATAGTATAGGTTTCGTTAGCGACTAATCGTTGCATCCCACCTGGATCGCATAGGTTTCGATAGCAACTTATTGTTGCTTACCACCTGGATCGGATAGGTTTTGACAGCGACTAATCGTTGCTTCCCACCTGGATCGTAAAGGTTTCGTTAGTGACTATCGTTGTTTTCCACCTGGATCTTATAGATATCATTAGCAACTAATCATTGCTTCCCACCTGGATCGTATAAGTTTTGATGGCGACTAATCGTTGCTTCCTACCTGGATCGTATAGGTTTCGTTAGCAACTTATTGTTGCTTCCCACCAGGATCGTATAGGTTTTGACAGCGACTAATCGTTGCTTCCCACCTGGATCGTATAGGTTTACACAGCGACTAATCATTGCTTCCCACATGGATCGTATATGTTTCGTTAGTGACTAATCGTTGTTTTCCACCTGGGTCTTATAGGTTTCATTAGCAACTAATCCTTGCTTCCCACCTGGATCATATAAGTTTCATTAGCGACTAATCGTTGCTTCCCAACTAGATCGTAAAGGTTTCGTTAGTGACTATCGTTGTTTTCCACCTGGATCTTATAGATTTCATTAGAAACTAATCATTGCTTCCCACCTGGATTGTATAAGTTTCGATGGCGACTAATCGTTGCTTCCTACCTGGATCGTATAGGTTTCTTTAGCAACTAATTGTTGCTACCCACCTGGATCGTTTAGGTTTCGTTAGCGACTAATCGTTACTTCCCACCTGGATCGTATAGGTTTCGTTAGCGACTAATCGTTGCTTCCCAACTGGATCGTATAGGAATCGTTAGCGACTAATCGTTGCTTCCCACCTGGATCATATAGGTTTCATTAGCAACTAATCGTTGCTTCCCACCTGGATCGTATAGGTTTTGACAGTGACTAATCATTGCTCCCCACATGGATCTTATAGGTTTCTTTAGTGACTAATCGTTGTTTTCCACCTGGATCATATAGGTTACATTAGCAACTAATCGTTGCTTCCCACCTGGATCATATAAGTTTCGTTAGCGACTAATCGTTACTTCCCACCTAGATCATATAGGTTTCATTAGTGACTTATTGTTGCTTCCCACCTGGATCGTATAGGTTTCATTAGCGACTAATCGTTGCTTCCCACCTGGATCGTATAGGTATCGTTAGCAACTAATCATTGCTTCCCACCTGGATGGTATAAGTTTCATTAGCAACTAATCATTGCTTCCCACCTGGATCGCATAAGTTTTGACGGCGACTAATTGTTGCTTCCAACATGGATCACATAGGTTTCGTTAGTTGACAGCAATAAATCGTCGCTTCCCACCTGGATCGTATAGGTTTCGTTAGTGACTAATCTTTGCTTTCCACCTGGATGGCATAGGTTTCGTTAGCAAATAAACGTTGTTTTCCACCTGGATCGTATAGGTTTTGACAGCGACTAATCGTTGCTTCCCACCTGGATCACATAGGTTTCGTTAGTGACTAATCGTTGCTTTCCACCAGAAGGGCATAGGTTTCGTTAGCAATTAATCATTGCTTCCCACCTGGATCGTATAAGTTTTTATGGCGACTAATCGTTGCTTCCCACCTGGATCGCATAGGTTTCGTTAGCAACTAATCGTTGCTTACCACCTTGATCGTATAGGTTTTGACAGCGACTAATCGTTGCTTCCCACCTGGATCGTATAGGTTTCATTAGTGACTAATCGTTGTTTTCCATCTGGATCTTATAGGTTTCATTTGCAACTAATTATTGCTTCCCACCTAGATCGTATAAGTTTCGACGACGACTAATCGTTGCCCACCTGGATCGTATAGGTTTCGATAGCTAATGGTTGCCTCTCATCTAAATCGTAAATGTTTTGTTAGAAGTTAGTCATTTCCTCCAATTTTGATCGTAAATAATTCGTATGTGACTAATCGTTGCCTACAAGGTGGATCGTAAATGTTTCAACAGCGACTAATCGTTGCTTGTAAGCTGGATCAAGTTTGAATATCATTGATTGTGAGGTGAGGATTGGCTGAGTGGTATGGTCACTGGCATACAGATATTCTGGACCAGGGTTCAAATCCCAGCCGGTCTGATATTATAGTCTTCGGGGGATTCCGCCTGGGGCTCTGATCCCGAGGTCGTTAAGAGAATCCAGACTTTAATGTATTAAAATATATGGCTTATTTGAAATATATATATATATATATATATATATATATAAATATATATATATATATATATATATATATATATATATATATATATATATATATGTGTGTGTGTGTGTGTGTGTGTTTGTGTATGTAAATCTTAGATGCAGTTCTGAAAGATAGCTAAAATGAATATCTGCATAATGAGAACAATATATTAATTATTTGAAACTATTTCATAGCTAGTTATGTAGATGGGTGCTGCCATCTATTTTAGTGAGGAATTACTATTCGCTTCTATCCAGTGTCCTTTATTGGAAGGATTTATACAGGACGAGCCAATAGAAAAATATTGATGGGGATCTGACATAAGTAAATAGAATATTTTAGAAAATTCTGTATACCTTAAAATTGTAGGCTAATTGAGCAAAAACGTGTTTATTGAAATATGAAAAATACCTTAAATGAATCATAGTTGTCCCAGATTTCTGTGTAACAACTCTTGAGTTAATTATGTTTAGATCAGACAAGGTAAACAGCTGTACTCTCTCGTGTTCATCCCAGAGGGTAAAGATCATAAGTAGTAAAATTCATCATCAAATTAGAAATGCGCCTAAAAGGAGCATCAAAGATCTATGTTAGAAGTTTACTTAGCTAATGAATCTTAAGTAAAAAAGACTTTTCATCTTCTAGACAAACTTCATATATACTTTTTTTGTTGTTTAGGTTTCCAGAAAGCATAAATATCTACCTTGTAGTACATGAAAAGTCAAGATTAATGTCTATTGCCTACAGGAGAACATTTCTTAGAGTTCTTTTGTTTACATTTCATCGGAGGGTCGGGGTTGGGGGTCTTTGGTACTGACTTCATCATTACCTAGATTGGATGCTGATGAGATTTTCTAGTTCTCCTCTGACGTCCATCTTAGTTCTGATTACTTTTTTGTGATTACTGGACTATTTTTGTGTTTTTTATATTACTGTAACTAGCTGTTTGGTAATTATATGTCCTTAAAAATGTAAAAATATAAACAAAATTATTTGATTCATGCCATCACGATTTTATATCAAGAGTTAACTCACGAAAGTTATTTAATTTTTAGGTTTTTTACTTTTATCATTGAAGAGAATTATGTTTTTAAAGTTAGATCTTCTGACAATATTAACCCCCAGAACTGAGACATGATAAGATAATAATAATTATAATAATAATAATAATAATAATAATATTATTAATAATAATAATAATAATAATAATAATAATATTGATAATAATAATATTAATAATAATAAAGGGAGAATAATGAAAATTATACCTAAAATATAGTAAATAAACAACTTAAAAAAAAACACAGTTACACAGGTTCAACAAACCATAATAGCAACAACAACAACAACAGCAACAACAACAACAGCAACAACAACAGTTATAGTAACAACAACAGCAAAAAGGGAATATTAAAAAAAATTAACTAAAAAAAAAAACTGCAAGAAAACAGGTTTGACAAACCTTCGATCTTTCGTACGGCTTTATAAATAAAAAACAAACTCGAGAAACCCTACAGAACTCAGCCACAGCAGAGGAAAGGTTTCACCCCCATTACGATCGCAGTCCAGAAGGTAGAATATTCTATCGTATTCCGATCTGAAAACAAATCTCTCTTTTTCTTCTTTTTGTTGGGTGATTATTTGGGAGGACGGTTCCTATTCGACTTCAGAGCACTCAAGTCTGCTTATCAGCCATAGTTAATGTTATTGTAATATACGAAAATGAGGCACAAAACAGATACAATGATCACAATAGCAAACACAATTGATTTTGAATAAAGAGGGTCTGTGCTGAACGGCCTGGGCTACAACACCATACGCACTCACTGCACAGTTTTCATAACATTTACAACTCTTCCACAAAGCTAAAACCACTACAGTCAATTATTTTCAGTGAGGCAGATTTTCACGGACTAGCAGGGGTGCCCCTTTAGCTCGGAAAAGTTTCCTGATCGCTGATTGCTTGGACAAAATAATTCTGACCAATCAGATAGCAGGAAACTTTTCCGAGCTAAAAGGGCACCGCTGCGAGTCGGTGCAAATGCGTCTCATTAAAAAAATCGAGTATAGTAGATCTTTGCTCAGATATCCTCTGTAATGCTGATGTTAGGATAGCAGGATGCTATAAGCCCAAGGAGCCTAACGGAGAAAAATAGCCCAGTGAGGAAAGGAAATAAAGAAACAAATAAACTTCATGAGAAGCAACAAATAATGAATATAAAGACCAATAACAACATTAGAATAGATCTTTTATGTTTTACTATAAGTTATAGTATTTAATTCAACGGCTGAACCAATAGATTTA
>NW_027172291.1:102500-117500 GCF_036898095.1 Palaemon carinicauda | reverse complement strand
AAGGAAGTATTATTAATAAACCTAGAATAAGTAGATTGAATTATTGAGGATTAAATTCTATAGTTTTGTCTTGATATGTATTTGAATTTTTTGATATGTATATATATATATATATATATATATATATATATATATATATATATATATATATATATATATATACTGAATTTTTTAAGTATTGATATGATTTCAGACTTTGATTATTTTGAGACATGCTTAGCGCATGCACTATACAGTTTGTAAATAACCTACTCGATATTGTGTATTGCAAGTAACAACACTAACAACGACAGCAACAAATGCAGTCATTTCCAGTACATTGCAGGAAAAAGGCCTCAGACATGTCAATTCATGTGTAGGGTTTAGCCAGTTTATATCATCATCGCGTTGGCCATTGCGTGTTGGTGATGGTGGAAGCTTTTCGTCTGATCTCTCACAGCAAACCAACCTAGTATGGGAGGCCGTGAATAGTACAGCTTTGATGATCATAGCGATAAGCAAACCTTTTCACCACATATAGGTATTCCCGTTCAAGAAAGTTCTAGAGTTATTTGGCTTTTATTATATCAATTCATTATGCTTTTACTACATATGGCCTTCTATAAAGATATCCAGAAAAAGAAAGTTATAATTTTCATTTAATACCAGACACTTTCTTCCACATCCACTGGAAAATTCCTGGAAATCCTTTTTCCATTTCCAACTCAAAAATTAAATCCATCTGGCGAAGTCTTATATAAAACTGCACATTATAACGAGGGGAAGTTATATATATATTTTCCAAATCCCATAGCATTACATCTCTTAAAGGATCCCGGGGTCCTTCAGAGGGTATTTTTACAGCGAGGGAGAGAGATCCTGCACATAAGAAAGCATTGGGAGTGGTGGGAGTTCCAAGACGGCGGCGAGGAGGGAGATCCCATGAGGCAAAGCCGCTAATAAAACGTTCATTGCCTTTTTTGGATTTGGCGGAAAAAGCTCCAACGCCCATTTCTTTCATTGGCTCCAGAGCTCCTGAAGGCCGGGTAGATTTGCACTGACGATAACGAGGAACACTAAGATGGCTTAAAAGGAAATGCAATTTTCGGTTGCTTAATGTTGTTTAAGGATAAAGAACGTATGACGGTACTAAATGGCGTTGTTAGTTACAAGATTTGCGTTTCCGCTAGGTTTCGATTATAGTAATGTTTCTCATTTCAAGTATTTAAGGCTTTTAACGAAAAATTCAGAATTCAAATTTCCCCTTCACGAGTAAAACTGTTTACAAAATGTTCCCTTTTAAATGAAAAACTCAGTAACTGCTGACAGTAAATAAATATTTACTTTAATTACTGGCTTTACGAATCCAGCTTTCTCCATGAGCAATCTTCAATCAATGTTTAACAATAATAAATGAATGTAGTGTTTCTTTCATTCAAAAAGGCATATTCATAATTAGAGTCCATTTTCAAATCCAAAACAGAATGATTAAAAATCCAAAAATTCCAATGATATTTCGACATCTTTGAGATGAAACTCCTCAGTAATATAAAAAGCATAAATACTAACAGGGAGGAAAATTGAAGTAGATTCTATTATAATAGATCATAATTCTATGGCTGCATATATGAAGGAGTTCAAGTTTCATGTAGAAGGATTTACTGTATATATATATATATATATATATATATATATATATATATATATATATATAATGTATATATATATATATATATATATATATATATGTACATATATATATATAAATAAGTATATATATATATATATATATATATATATATATGTATGTATATGTATATATAAATGTATATATGTATACTGTATATATATATATATATATATATATATATATATATATATACATATACAAATATATATGTGTCTAATGTATATGTGTAGTATACATACATATATGTATATGCAGGTGAGCCATTATGTGTGTTATGAATATATATATATATATATATATATATATATATATATATATATATATATATATATATATATATATATATACATATATATGTATGTATATATATATATATATATATATATATATATACATACATATATATATATATATATATATATATATATATATATATATATATATATATACACACATATATATGTATGTATATATATATATATATATATATATATATATATCGATAGATAGATAGATTAGATAAATAGACAGATAGATAGATTCACATCGACGATACTACTTTTCTTCCTGAAAAATATGACATTTGATACCTTTCTGAATCTGTCTACGACAGAGTCAAACAACTATCAGGTACATAAATGATCGTTTCTCTAAGACTCTGATTTGATTAAGGAAATTTTTCGAGTAATTATTAAGAATCATAGTTTAATCAAGTGAATCAAGATTAAATACCCAAATATAAATTTAATTTTAAGTCAAAATTAATCTATAAACAGAATTTTTACAAATTATTAGAAGACTACAATGTCAGTAATACTTTCTAAACTACTTTTACAACTGAAAAATAAAGTTGGGGAAAACGAGCAACACATATGTGGAAAGTTAGAAAACGTTATTTGACTTTTAGTTTCAAACTCCAAAATTAGGGAAAATTAACCGAAGCAACGAAACAAGTGAATTAGTCATAATGAACAGAGTGTAACCATTAGCTCCCAACACAAACCTCTTTTGTGTTATTTCATTTTGTCACTAAACCCTTCGACTTGTTCATTTTCATAGGATATTTTTGGCTTATTTCCTAATTGAAAATAAGTTATTACCTCCACCAACGAAGGAGGTTATGTCTTAACCCTTATTTGTGTTTGTGTGTATGTGTGTTTACAAACAGCTTCCTGACCACAATTTTAATCGTAGAGCAATGAAACTTGCAGAGATTAACTGTTATGTAAAAAGCTGAAAATTAATCAATTTTGGAAGGTCAAGGTCAAAGTTCAATGTCAGGGTCAAGAACAATGTCCAATTCACGTTATCAGCTGGACATCTGGCCACAGGGACTTCAAACTAAGTTCATATGTGATTGTATTGAAATGGACACCAATTAATACATGTTAAGGTCAAAGGTCAAGGTCGAGAAATAAGCTGCAGTGGCAGAGATCTGCGCTCTACAGAGTGCCCTTAAAGTTACAGTGAATTTTGGGTTATTTCAATAGTATTCTCATTTCTTTATTTGAAAGCATCTCTAGAACTAACCTTATATGAATTTTTTAGTTTTTAGTTTTTTCTTATTTATTGAAAAAATCGAGATAAAAGCAGATATGAATAGATAAAATACGTGTTTCTGTTCTTATAAGAGGTATATTAAAGACAAGTTTTTCTTTACAAAAAGGTCTATTTGCAAGAGTTTTTAATTCCAATGTTACTGTTCTTAAAAAAATCTTTTTAATTGTTCATAACTCCTCATATAGTTCATTTTCTTAATTCCTTTCCTCACTGGGCTATTTTTTGCTGTTGAAAGACCTTGGGATTATAGTGTCGTGCTTTTCCAACTAAGGTTGTACCTTATCTAGTAGTAGTAATAATAATAATAATAATAATAATAATAATAGATAGATAGATAGATAGATGAATAGACACAGATAGATAGAGATTCAGGCTATTAATTTCAGCAGATAGATAGGCGTCCATGAAATTAATTTAAATAAAAATACATATATATATATATATATATATATATATATATATATATATATATATATATGTATGTATATATATGTATATATATATATATATATATATATATATATATATATATATATACATACATACATATATATATATATATATATGTATGTATATATATATATATATATATATATATATATATTGTAGATAGATAGTAGATAGATTAGTACTCCTGATCTTAAATTAGATAGATAAAAACAGTGAGATAGATATTCAGATCTCAACAGATAAATAGATAGATAGATAGACAGATAGACAGATAGAGGCTTCTGTGATGACTTGATATAAAAATAAATATATAGAAACGCATGCTCTTAAGATATATGAATAAACAGATTAATAAAAATGCAGATTGACACCCTTATCACTACCATTAATAGATAAAGAATACCTCACAAACTGACAAAATAAGGTTAGAATATAGAAAATGGAATACGAGTCTAAAAAAAATAATTTCCCTTTTCGCTTTGGCAATCGTCCGCTCGAACAACTTTTGAAAGCACGCATATCAATGATGTTTGCCTCAGCAATGTTATTGCTCATTACAAAGTTATAATTACCCTGTTATTCTCTGTCGCATGAACAGATCGCAATGGCATTTCGTCATTTGGTTGACCGCAGTTCGTCGTGCTGATTTCGCCATTTGGTTGAACGGAGTTAAGCCATGGCATAGTTGATGTCACGCTGATTTCATCATTTGGCTGAATGTGATTCGATGGTGGCACAGTTGACGTCACGTTGATTTTGTCATTTAGTTGACCACGGCTTAAATGTGAGACGATTGATGTCATGCTGATTTCGTTATATGCTTGACCACCATTCAATTGTGGCACAGTTGACATTGCACTGATTTCGTCATTTGGTTGACCGCGATTAGATTGTGGACCAGTTGACGTAGCGATAACTCCAACATATGTTTACCGTGGTTCGACTGTGGCAATGCTAATGTCACGCTGATTTCATCATTTGGTTGACTGTGGTTCGACTGTGGCAAAGTTAACGTCAAGCTGATTTCATCATTTGGTTGACCGTGGTTCGACTGTGGCAAAGTTGACGTCAAGCTGATTTCAACATTTGGTTGACTGTGGTTCGACTGTGGTAAAGCTGAGGTCACACTAATTTCATCGTTTGGTTCACTATGGTTCGACTGTGGCAAAGTTAACGTCACGCTGATTTCATCATTTGGTTGACCGTGATTCGACTGTGGCAAAGTTGACGTCAAGCTGATTTCATCATTTGGTTGACCGTGATTCGACTGTGGCAAAGTTAACGTCAAGCTGATTTCATCATTTGGTTGACTGTGATTCGACTGTGGCAAGGTTAACGTCAAGCTGATTTCATCATTTGGTTGACCGTGGTACGACTGTGGTAAAGCTGAGGTCACTCTAATTTCATCGTTTGGTTGACCATGGTTTGACTGTGGCAAAGTTGACGTCACGCTGATTTCATCATTTGGTTGACCGTGATTCGACTGTGGCAAAGTTGACGTCAAGCTGATTTCATCATTTGGTTGACCGTGATTCGACTGTGGCAAAGTTGACGTCACGCTGATTTCATCATTTGGTTGACCATTTTTCGACTGTGGCAAAGTTGACATCAAGCTGATTTCATCATTTAGTTAACCGTGGTTCAACTGTGGCAAAGTTAACGTCATGCTGATCACCTCATTTGGTTGACCATGGTTCAACTGTGGCATAGTTGATGTCACGCTGATTTCATCATTTGGTTGACTGTGGTTTGACTGTGGCAAAGTTGACGTCAAGCTGATTTCATCGTTTGGTTGATCATGGTTCAACTGTGGCAAAGCTAACATCACACTGATTTCCTCATTTGGTTAACCGTGGTTTGACTGTGGCAAAGTTGATGCCAAGCTAATTTCACCATTTGGTTGATCATGGTTCAACTGTGGTAAAGTTGATGTTACGCTGATTTCATCATTTGGTTGACCATGATTCAACTGAGGCAAAGTTGATGTCACGCTGATTTCATCATTCAGTTGACCATAGTTCAACTGTGGCAATGTTGACGTCACTCTGATTGCATCATTTGGTTGACCGTGGTTCGACTGTGGTAAAGTTGACGTCAAGCTAATTTCACCATTTAGTTGACCATGGTTCAACTCTGGCAAAGTTGATGTCCCGCTGATTTCATCATTTGGTTGACCATAGTTTGACTGTGGCAAAGCTGATGTCACGCTGATTTCATCATTTGGTTAACCGTGGTTGAAGTGTTGCAAAGCTGATGTCACGCTGATTTCATCATTTGGTTGACCTTGGTACAACTGTGGCAAAGCTGAGGTCACACTCATTTCATCCATTGGTTGAACATGGTTCAACTGAGGCAAAGTTAACATCACGCTGATTTCATCAATTGGTTGAACATGGTTCAACTGTGGCAAAGTTAACATCACGCTGATTTCATCATTTGGTTGACCATGGTTCGATTGTCGTAAAATTAACGTCACGCCGATTTCATCGTTTGGTTGACCATGGATCGATTGCGTTAAAGATGATGTCAGGCTGATTTCATCATTTGGTTGACCGCGGTTAGACTGTGGCACAGTTGACGTTATATGAGCGTTTCCTAGGACACTGAGTAAGCATTGATGCTGGGGAAAGGAATGGAGGTAGATTTAGAAGGTTTGAAAGTAGGGATGTTTAAAAAACCATTTAGTAGTGTCAACAGTCCACCACCCATTGTGACGATGGCAACCTTACTCCCCCATGTAATGGAGCTATTATTACCATTATTCCTAGATAAGCTACAACCTTAATTGGAAAAGCATGATGATATAAGCCCAAGAGAAGTAATAACAATCAAAATAAAATATCTGAAGAACAGCATCAACATTAAATTAGATCTATCATATATAAACTATAAAAACTTCATATAAACAAGACGAAGAGAATCAAGACAGAATAGAGTGCCCATATGTACCCTAAAGCAACAGAACTCTAACCCAAGATAGTGAAAGACCATGGTACAGAGGTTATGGCACTACCAAGGACTAAAGAACAATGGTTTGATTTTGGCGTGCTTACCATAGCTAAAGTGTCTCTTCTAACCTCACCAAGAGGAGAGTAGTCACTGAAATTCACATTGCAGTGGTTAACCCATTGAACAAAGAAGAATTATTTGGTAATCTTAAGTGTTGTCAGGTACTGTATGGCCAATTAAAGGATCCAATAACTCTCTAGTGGTAGTATCTTAATGGGTGGCTGGTGCCCTGGCCAACCTACTAACTACTAGCTATGTTGTCATTAAAGGGGAATATAGTTAAAATTACTCCTCATTCATGTATATGTATATATATATATATATATATATATATATATATATATATATATATATATAATATATATATATATATATATATAAGCTCTACTTATTTATGCTTTTCATCTAATTTTCCAGCATTAACTGTAACCGAGATGATAAGACACATGACTCGGTTTGGGCTCAAGTCAACCAAACATTGAAGACATTATCCACAAGATGTAAGACCTGCAACTTCACTTAAAGTGTAAATGCAATGTATAGTAAAGAAATACTTCTAACCCAATTTCTCTGAGGTAAAAAAATAAATCTAGATAATAAAAAAAGAATTATTTTGCCATCTATAGAAAAGAGAAATTTCTTATCCAATAAAACCCTAAACAAAAGAAGTCAATTCCTATAAAGAACGACATCTCTTTGGGCCAATCAAGGCTCACTAGAAAATGCACCTCTTGCATTCCAGCCACGGCAGACTGACACAGAACCTAAATACACCCCAATTTTGACCCCTGCCCCCTACCAAGCCATGCAACCCACCCCCCTCCCACGCACCACCCCATTGTTTCCTTTGCACCAGGAAGGTTAACTTTTATCGCCCGGACTAAAAAGTTTGGAGGAGGTCTGAGCACGTGAGATGCTTGCTCGCCTCATAGTCAGCTTCTCAAGCCATGGTCCAAATGAGTCACTTGTTCGAATGAAAACAAAGTCACGTGACCTTATCTTCTTCTTCCTGCAATTTGATATTTTTTGTTTCTCTTATTTTACTATCTTTCTTTATTGATAATTTGGAAAATACTTGCTGATAATTGGAAGTATTTTCATGATTGGGAGTTTTTATTGATAATTTGGAAAATACTTGCTAATAATTAGGAGTGTTCTGATAATAGGGAGTTTTTTTGCTAAGAGTTGGGAATAATGCGGAGTATACTGAAATAGGGAGTCTATCTACAGAAACATGGGAACTTATTTACTGATAATTGTAATAAGGATTCTATTTACTGATAGAAGGCAGTCTGTCCATTGATAATTGGAAGTCAATCACTGATAATGAGACTTCTTACTGTTAATTAAGAGTCTTTCTACTGATAACTGGAAGTCTATTAACTGATAATTGGGGAACTTATTATCATTTTCTGATACATAGCAGCCTATCTATTGATAATTGGATGTCAATTACTGATAAGGAAACTTTTTACTTAATTAGGAGTCATTTCACTGATAATAGGGAACGTATTTACTGGTACATGGGAGACTGCTTCCTGATAATTGGGAGAATTCTGGCCATTAGGAGTCATTTTATCATAGTTGGGAGTCTTGTTTAAAGTTTTAAAAGTCGCTCATGAATGGAAGAGGTAAGTGACAGTGACATTGCCCTATCACGCAGGACAATGCCCTAGAGACTGTCCACATATACATATAATCAGCACCCAAGCTAGGACATAGGAAGGGCCAGGCAATGGCTGCTGACGACTCAACAAATAGACTTATAGGCTCCCCCAAACTCCCATCCACAGCTCAAAAGGAAGGTGAAGTTGAGGCAACCAAAAGAACTAACAAGTTTGAGGGACTCGAATCCCAACTTGTTAATCACCAGTCATAGACGTTACCACATAGGCCACCACATCCCTGATAATTGGGAGGCATATACTGATAATAGGGACTCTTTTTACTGATACGTGGGAACTTATTTACTGTTAATTGGTTGTCTATTTACTGATAATAGGGACTCTTTTTACTGATACGTGGGAACTTATTTACTGTTAATTGGTTGTCTATTTACTGATAATAGGGAGTCTGCTCACTAATACGTGAGAACTTATTTACTGATAATTGGTAGTCTATTTACTGATAATAGGGAGCCTGTTTAATGATACGTGGGAACTTATTTACTGATAATTGGTAGTCTATTCACTGATAATAGGGAGCCTGTTTACTGATACGTGGAAACTTATTTACTGTTAATTGGTAGTCACTGATAATGGGGAGTCTGTTTACTGATACGAAGGAACTTATTTACTGATAATTGCCAGTCTATTCACTGATAATAGGGAGTCTGGTCACTAATACGTGAGAACTTATTTACTGATAATTGGTAGTCTATTTACTGATAATAGGGAGCCTGTTTAATGATACGTGGGAACTTATTTACTGATAATTGGTAGTCTATTCACTGATAATAGGGAGTCTGTTTACTGATACGAAGGAACTTATTTACTGATAATTGGCAATCTATTTATTGATAATAGGGAGTCTGTTTACTAATACATGGAAGCCTATTTACATACAATTGGACTTTTTACTGTTAATTGTGGATCCTTTTATTGATAACCGAAAAACTGTTTACCAATAATAAGTCTATTTACTGAGTCAATTTAATGAAAACAAGGATGTTTTACTGATAATCACCAGTCTACTTAATTGATAATGGGAAGCCTTATTACTGGTAACTGGCAGGCTTTTGAGGATAACTGGAGCTGATTTACTGATATATATATATATATATATATATATATATATATATATATATATATATATATAGAGAGAGAGAGAGAGAGAGAGAGAGAGAGAGAGAGAGAGAGAGAGAGAGAGAGAGAGAGAGAGAGAGAGAGAGAGAGATCTTTTTCCTAGTTAAGATCTAAAGAACATTCTTGAAAGTAATATATAGATACAATAATCATATTTTACGGTTAAAAGATTGTTATATATACAAACATATATATATATATATATATATGTGTGTGTGTGTGTGTGTGTGTGTGTGTGTATAGTCTGAGACGTAAACCTCAAAATATGATGATGATGATGATGATGATGATGATAAGGGTGACTGATGGCTCATAGTCTCACTTAAAAAAAACAAAGGATTAATGACCTCTCTCTCTCTCTCTCTCTCTCTCTCTCTCTCTCTCTCTCTCTCTCTCTCTCTCTCAGCTAAGCACCAGTTTCATTATTCATCGTATCATCTAAAGGGGAATTTAAAACTCTCTTTCGATCAAGTCATTTGCGAAAGATATATGATGAAGGTTTTTATGAGATCTTTGTTTTATTGGGAAGAGAGAGAGAGAGAGAGAGAGAGAGAGAGAGAGAGAGAGAGAGAGAGAGAGAGAGAGAGAGTGCGTATCAATCATGATGAAGGATGAACTTGTTTTGGAGAACCTCAGGGATTTTTCTTTGCTTAATGTCTCTATTTTTAGACAGGAGTTATGCGAAGGCTGTTAGTTTTATATTCCTGTCTGTTGTTGACTGTTCTGCCTGTCTGTTAAAAGAACTCCTTACTAAGGCTGTTAATTATATTCCTGTCTGTTGTTGACTGTTTTGTCTGTCTGTCTGTTAAAAGAACTCCTTACGAAGGATTTTAATTATATTCCTGTCTGTTGTTGACTCTTCTGCCTGCCTGTCTGTTAAAAGAACTCCTTACTAAGGCTGTTAATTATATTCCTGTCTGTTGTTGACTGATCTGCCTGTTTGTCTGTTAAAAGAACTCCTTACTAAGGCTGTTAATTATATTCCTGTCTGTTGTTGACTGTTTTGTCTGTCTGTCTGTTAAAAGAACTCCTTACGAAGGATTTTAATTATATTCCTGTCTGTTGTTGACTCTTCTGCCTGCCTGTCTGTTAAAAGAACTCCTTACTAAGGCTGTTGATTAAATTCCTGTCTGTTGTTGACTCTTCTGCCTGCCTGTCTGTTAAAAGAACTACTTACTAAGGCTGTTAATTGTATTCCTATCTGTTGTTGACTGTTCTGCCTGTCTGTCTGTTAAAAGAACTCCTTACTAAGGCTGTTAATTATATCCATGTCTGTTGTTGACTCTTCTGCCTGACTGTCTGTTAAAAGAACTACTTACTAAGGCTGTTAATTATATTCCCGTATATTGTTGACTGTTCTGTCTGTCTGTCTGTTAAAAGAACTCCTTATTAAGGCTGTTAATTATATCCATGTCTGTTGTTGACTGTTCTGCCTGTCTGTCTGTTAAAAGAACTACTTACGAAGGCTGTTAATTATATTCCTGTCTGTTAACGACTATTTTGCTGGCTCTCTGTTAAAAGAATCCATCGCAAAGCCAGTTAATTATATTCCTGTCTGTTAATAACTCTTCTGCTGTCTATCTGTTAGAAGGATTTTTGCCAAGGATGTCAATTAGATTCCTGTCTGTTATTGACTGTTCTGTCAGTCTGTCTGTCTGTTAAAAGGCTTCCACAGGGGCTTAGTAGAGAGGTTGGACAGAGTGAGGGATTGAAATGAAGGTCAAAGAAAAAGGCCAAAAAGGTGGGTGTACCTCCGAGTGAGGGATTGAAATGAAGGTCAAAGAAAAAGGCCAAAAGGTGGGTGTACCTTAGAGAGGAAGACTCGTTGCTAAGACCATTTATCAATGCCTACAGTGCTCCGGGGAAACCGAGTGCTGAGCGGATATATTGTTTGCATGACTTGCATAGGGATAACAATAGTTATTATTATTACTATTATTATTATTATTACTTGCTAAGCTACAACCCTAGTTGGAAATGCAGGATGCTATAAGCCCAGGGGCTCCAACAGGGAATATAGCCCAGAGAGGAAAGGAAACAAGGAAAAAAATATGTTAAGATTAATAACATTAAAATAAATATCTCCTACATAAACTATGAAAACTTTAACAACCCAAGGGGAAGAGAAATAAGATAGAATAGTGTGCCCGAGTTTACCCTCCAGCTAGTTCTTTGGTTATAAGCAGAAAGTAAAAAATTTCAAGTGTTAGCTGAAAAAATTAATTCAAATTAAGCATTGATTGAATTTCTTGAGATAACTAATTTGTGGTAAAAAATAAATGATATAATAAATATGAGATTAATAATTGATTAATTGAGCTTGCATTGAAATTTTGATGGTGCGTTATTATAATACTTTCTTTAATATTAAAAAAAAATTCTTAACTTTGAGATGTTAAACAATGATAAATTGTTAAGCTTTGTCTCCTGCAGAAAGCAGAATCCGATACACAAATCTGCAATGAATCATAAAGAAATCATCAGGAAACAAAAGTTCCGTTGTGCCATTGAAGATACTGTAAAACTAATAGATTAAATATCATCTTCATCACCTCCTTCCATTTTTATTGAGGCAAAGGGCCTCGGTTAGTTTTTGCCAGTCGTCTCTATCTTGAGCTTTTAAATCAATACTTCTCCATTCATCATCTCCTACTTCGAGTTTCATAGTCCTAAGCCATGTAGGCCTGGGTCTTCCAACTCTTCGAGTGCCTTATGGAGCGCAGTTCTATATATATATATATATATATATATATATATATATATATATATATATATATATATATATATATATATATACACACCCTTATACCTATTAACGCAAAGTGCCTCAGTTAGATTTCCCCAGTTGTCTCTATCTTGATCTTTTAGACCAATACTTCTCCATTCATCTTCTCCTACTTCGAGCTTCATAGTCCTCAGTCATGTAGGCCTGGATCTTCCAACTCTTCTAGTACCTTGCGGAGCCCAGCTTAATATTTGGTGAACTAATCTCTCTTGGAGAGTGCGAAGAGCATGCCCAAACCATCTCCATCTACCATCATCATGATATCATCCACATATAGCACTTGAGTAATCACGCTTATAGTCTCATTTCTAATCCTGTCCTGTCATTTAACTCCCAATATCCTTCTAAAACAAATAAAGTCTCCATGAAAAAAGAAAGTTCTTACATTACCTAAACACCAAAAATAAAATAGAAAATAAAATAGAAAATAAATGCTCCCAGACGTTAAAAAACAAGAAAGCCGAAAAACAAAATTTTTAAAAGGAAAAAATTTTGTCATTTCCCAAAGGAGTAAATGTAATATTCGAACTTAAAAGGAGGAGAAAACTACAGCTCTTTGGAACTGGTGTTGGGAAAGAATACAACTGCCTTTACTAATGGTTGCTTCTTTTAAGGGGTTTCATTGTAAGTTAAGTTGGAAACTCTTTTGTTTGTACTATATATATATATATATATATATATATATATATATATATATATATATATATATATATATATATACATATATATATATATATATATATATATATATATGCATATATACTGTATATATATAATTTATATACATACAGCCATATATGTAAATAAGGAAACTATTTAAATAGTGTGCCTGAATGTACTATCATGCAAGAAAACTATTACCGAAGACAATGAAAGAAGATAGTACAAAGGCTATGGCACTACCCAAGACTAGAAATCAATAGTCTGATTTTGACGTGTCCTTTTCCTATGTTGTTCCTTTACATATTTTCCACTGACTGCAGTTTCAACCATTGACTCATGGCTTTTGCAACATTTTCTATTCACCTTTGATGGCTTTTTCGTCCTCCTGTGCTTATTCAAAACATTTTCTATTTACCTTGAAAAGGTTTGTTTGTCTCATGTGTTATTCGAAACATTTTCTATTTACCTTAAAAGGCTTGTTCGTCTCATGTGCTTATTCGAAACATTTTCTATTTACATTAAAAGGCTTGTTTGTCTAATGAGCTTATTCGAAACATTTTCTATTTACCTTAAAAGGGCTTGTTCGTCTCATGTGCTTATTCAAAACATTTTCTATTTACCTTAAAAGGCTTGTTCGTCTCATGTGCTTATTCAAAACATTTTCTATTTACCTTGAAAAGGCTTGTTCGTCTCATGTGCTTATTCAAAACATTTTCTATTTACCTTAAAAGGCTTGTTCGTCTCATGTGTTATTCGAAACATTTTCTATTTACCTTTGAAAGTTCATAAGTTAAAAGTTGTCGTCTAAGTGGACTGGGTAAGACAACACACAAGACATTGGAGAGAAAGCACCTTTGATTTATTGAATCATAGATGACCCAATACTAGGCCTTGGAATACACAAGCTTGCTGTCCTTGAAGGAGCTGGACTCACTACACAGCCTATCGAGTGGCCACCACAGGGCCAAGGGGAAGAAAAAGTGTCCAAGGACTTGCCGTTATGTTCGCATAGGTAACGAGATTTGAAGGCAGTCAATTGTTCCCAGATCCAAGCCTCCGACACCTGATACACCGACAGGCTCTTCTTCAATAGAGTGCAAATTGGAAAAACCTCTGCCGTTCCACAATGGATGTAAAGTAAAGGTCTTCCACAGTCTTGGGGGAGAGTTCTCTTGCTTGAGGGTACACTCAAGCACACTATTCTATCTTATTTCTTTTCCTCTTGTTATGTTGAAGTTCTTATAGTTTATATATGAAAGATTAATTTTGGTGTTATTGTTCTTAACATTCTGTTGTAGTTTACTTCCTGATTTCCTTTTTCTCACTGCACTATTTGCCTTGTTAGAGCCCTTGGGCTTACAGCATCGTGCTTTGCCAACTAGGGTTATAGCTTAGCAAGTAATAATGATCATAATAATAATAATAATAATACCATCATCTGTGAAAATAAAGAACTAGGAATGAATCAAATTAATAATTTTACCTCAAAAGTTTATCAATGTTATACATCCATAAAATTTTATTATTTCAATGTAATATAACTATTGGAATTCATATCAAAATATAAAGTGATAATCAAGACATTTATCATTTATTTCTTTATTATAAAAGTACATATCATTTGAAAATCACAGCCGGTTAAACAATAGCAGAAATAATGGGAGTAGTTAACTGTTCTTTTGTACTGTAAATCTTAGAAGTCGTTGGTTTTAGTATTAAAAAACCAAGCTTCAATAGCAATATTTGAGGTACAAAGTATCATATTCCTAATTCCTGATCTGTATTTGCAAATTGGGTTGCAACTTTGATTGTAATAATAATAATAATAATAATAATAATAATAATAATAATAATAATAATACTTAAAAAAGTTTAATACAAGATAGCTTACAAATTAAATATTTGCATGAACTTAAACTAATTACTGTCCAGACTGGTAGCTCAATGGTACAGTATACATGAATTGCCAATTGGCACCTAACCAGAAATTGACGAGTAAGATACCGCTTTCTTTCCAACAGTAACAAATGAAACTGAACTTGCAGACATGATTAACAGCA
>NW_027172291.1:50000-97500 GCF_036898095.1 Palaemon carinicauda | reverse complement strand
AGGAGAACACAAGTATGTCATCCACATAACACACACAGAAAGGGAGGTCCCTAAGATGCCATCCATGAGACGTTGAAACGTTGCCCCAGCATTACGAAGTCCAAAACAGGAGTAATTGAAGGTGTATGTACCAAACGGAGTGGTGATGGCGGTCTTGGGGATGTCTTCTGGGTTCATAGGCACCTGATAATACCCCTTCAGGAGGTCGAGCGTAGAGAAAACCTTCGCTTTGTGCAGGTAGGAGGTCATGTCGACAATGTTTGGGAGGGG
This sequence comes from Palaemon carinicauda, assembly GCF_036898095.1. Classification (NCBI taxonomy): domain Eukaryota; kingdom Metazoa; phylum Arthropoda; class Malacostraca; order Decapoda; family Palaemonidae; genus Palaemon; species Palaemon carinicauda. Next base: position 97,230 of record NW_027172291.1, on the reverse strand, counting down.
GTAGTGATCCGGTTCTGTTTGCATGTTCAGGCGCCTGTAATCCCCGCACGGACGGAGGGAGCCGTCCTTCTTCAGAACGATGTGTAAGGGTGACGACCATGGGCTAGAGGCCTTTTGGCAAAGGCCCATTTCCTCCATTTCGGCGAACGTCTGTTTGGCGGCTGCCAATCGTTCCAGTGCCAGACGTCTGAATTTTGCGAAGACTGGGGTTCCCGTCGTCTTGATATGGTGGTAAATACCGTGCTTGGCAGGAACCGTGGGCGTTTGGCGAAGTTCTGGATGGAAAACTTCCGGGTACGACGTGAGGAGGTGGGCGTAGGCATCCGTGGGTGCGCTGATGTGGAGAGCGAGGTTAGAGGGGGCGGGTTGAAGAGGTGTCGACAAGTACGAGTCTGTGTTGACCAATCGTTGGTGGGCGACATCGATCAGAAGGTGGAAATGAGAGAGGAAATCCGCACCGAGGATTGGCATTGTGACGTCAGCAACAAGAAACTTCCAATTGAATTTACCGTTTCCGAACGATAATGTGAGGTTCTCGTAACCGTAGGTGGGTATCGCAGATCCGTTGGCAGCTACTAAGCAGACGTCGGCAGATGTAGACAGACTACGTCGTGCCTTGAAGAGTTTCCTTGGCAAAAGAGAACTACAAGCACCCGTGTCTACCAAAAATCGCACGCCCGTTCCTGCATCCTGTAAAAAGAAAGGATTAGAAACACGGGAGGCCACCGCCACGAGCGATGGCCTACTTACACGTTTTTTGGCCACAGACAATCCTTGGCACATTTCTTCGCGGTTGCCCCGAATCTGAAGTGGTAGTAGCAAAACTACGGCGGATGGGAGGTAGTAAGTGGTTGTAGAAGTCGTTCGTTGGGGCGCGAGCGATTGGTGGGTGGTGGGTGGCTTTGTCGCTGCTTCGGCACGTCATGGGGTAGGGGTGTATGTCCTACGGCATTCATGTCAGCTTCGGTTGACGTTGAATAGGCATCCTCTTCATCAGGGGTGGAGGCGTTGATGGAGGTCTTGAAGTGGCTGTCCATAAGGGCGTCGGCTTTGGTCATCAAGTCCTTTATGGGTAAACTATCGACATCGGGTATGGCAGCGCATACAGATTCGGGTAAACGTCGTATCCAAAGGGCACGAAGTAGGTTCACCTCACGAGGAGAGCCGTCTGCGGCAGGTTGAAGGCGAGCGATACTGGTCATTTCCCTGAGGGCAAGCGAAGCCCTTTGGTCCCCCAACGGTTGTTGCGAGGGCTGAAAAAGCTTTGCTATACGGGCGGCTGGCGACGGCGAGTACTGCTGCAGAAGGTATGTTTTGAGGGCGTCATACGCTATTAGGGTGTCTCCTTGTTCACAAAGCCAGTCGGATATTTCTGGGAAGGTGTCCTCGGGTATCGCCGCGAGAACATAATCCGCTTTGGTGGTTGAGTGAGTCACGCCCCTGATGCGAAACTGGACTTCTGCGCGCTGAAACCAAGCAAACGCCTCTCCACTGACAAACGATGAAAGTTTGAATGGAGCGGCCGCAGCACCAACTGCCGTAGAGTCCGCCATAGTACCAACGATGGAGGGGCGAGGGGGTGGGGTGGAAGGCGGTGGGAGCGAGTCGACTTCCGGGGTCACCAAAGTGACGGGCCGAGAGAGGGTTGTGAACTCAAAGGCAGGATGCAATCAACTGAGTACTTTAATAAGGAACACTCTCCTTTATATACAAAACCTCAAGGCAAAAGGAAAATATATGTTCGAGAAAGTGACAATGTTACAGAGGAAAACCGGAGACATGATTATTCAGGTTCTTTTTAGTGCGAGGGAAGAGCGCAGATACAAGCATAATATATACAAAATAATTTATGTACGATCGTGTGACAAACGGTTGGTACAGAACTATGAGAACAGCAGCCATTTTCCAAAGATGTAGAGAAGTTATAATGCATGTGTTTGTTTACTTGTAGTTTGTATGTACATTGTGTTTTCAAAATGTCCTAGGGAACTTTATAGCTAGGCCAGTGTTACCTAAGGTCATAAAAAGAACAAAAAGTAAGCAGAGAACAAGAAAAAGGAACCAAGAAGAGAGGGAAACATGAACAAGAGTACAAAGCTGAAACATGCTAACTAAAACACTGGCAACAATGAGAGATCGCTGGCAACTCATGACATAATAATAGTAAACGGAGGGTTTAAATGCCTCGTTTAGGGTGCGTTTATTTAGGAATGAACAATAAAAGTTATCATAATAATGTTATCTTGATTTCGTTAAGAAACGAATGGAAAATTTGTTGCAAATCTTTGGGAGCTCATAACTCAAAAACACTTATTCACACTTAGGTACATTTTTCTCACTTATTTATTGTTTGATTTTTGAGAGAAAGATTCCACGGAAAAGAGGAATAAAAATCCCACAATTCTGTTAGATGGAATTTTGATTTTATTTTCACTTTCTTTTTCACAATTATTTTGCGTCTAGACGAGGAAAAAAAATAAAAATTCATAAAAAAAGGAAAATCAAAATTCCGTCTCACAGAATTGTTCGGTTTATAAATTAGTTTTTATGGTATAAGTTTCAATACAATTGGTGTCATATTAGTGGAGAAAAATGTACCTAGTTTTTTATTTAAATCATGATTTCTGCTAAAAAAAAAAACAAAGAGTTTGTGATCAAATCACTGGAAATTTTTATATCATGAAGTAAGATTTTTACTCTCACCTCTCTGGTATAATCTCTTCTTTTATCAAGTTTTTGTAAGAAATAGCAAGCTTATAGAAGACAGACTCTCCTGCCTTATTAAATTACTTTTACACATGGTTCGCAAGTTTTTCCATTATCTATATTTCTAATAGTCTCTATAAAGAACCTCTTCAACTTATGTTCTCTATAGGTCCCAGTATTACTCTAACATCCTTCAACTCATTCCAATCTCTTCATTCAGATTTATGCCCTGGCTCCACCATACACACTTTTCTTTACAGTATTACAAACATTTGATTTTTCTATTGCACTTTCATAAAACTAATCCCCCTCTTTATACCAGTTCGATGTCATTCAACCTTAAGTAAGTATAAAATACAAAAATAAAATCCACATTACGCCATTTCACTCGACATTACGTCTGTTTCTACGGCCTATAATAATGATGAAGAGTACAGTACTGATTTTCATATGGAAGCTTATTACAACAGGTACTATTCCGTATTCAGTACATGTACAGTGAACATACAAGTCGCTAGATGGGGAAAATCTGACCTACAACATAAATTGACTCACATCGTGTTTCTTGGAACCAATTATTGACATAGAGCTGGATATAACTGTGCTATGCTCTACACAAGTGAATATATCGACAATTACAACTCATGAAAAGTTACCTTATACGGCAAACAATCCAACCTATGTCGAAAATCAACTTACTTCGGGTTCCTTGGAACCAATTATTGATGTAGGGCGAGGTACTGTATAAGTGTGCTGGCCTCTACACGAGTGAATATATCAACAAACTAAACTCATAACTCCCTGAGATTTCTACAGTGTCTTACATCAATATTTTTGTACTCTTGAAGTCAAAACTGTAATCTGTTACGAGTTTGAAAGCACCAACTTACTGCATAAGGGTCTTAAAAGATTTAGCTTTACTTGAATGCATAAAGAAGTACTGTACTGTAGTACTGTAATCATCATTCAATCTGTTGCAAACCATGGTTTCTCAAGTGACGAACAAGAGCACTGGAACTTCGGAAATTCTTTTCGCAATGATTACATGAATTACTCTCGCTAACATTACCTGTTCTCTTATCTTCACAAATATTTTTTTCTTGTGCATTCTTCTCACATAAATTTTTGGAGTCTCCCATGTTAACATTAGTATCTTGATTACAAATGGTCTTCCCTCGCAAGGGCTTTTTCTTTCCAGTAACTTTACACTCACAATTTTTCAAGTGGCTTTCCAGACCACTCTTTTCGACAAACGTTGCACGGCATCTCGTGCAAGCCAACAAATCTTTTTCAGCATGGTTTTTGAGATGACGAGCTAGGTTGCCGCGTTTTGAAAAGCTCTCTTCACAGACCGAACAGGTAAAGTGTTTTTCTCGCTTGTGACTATTCACATGAATGACAAAATGGGCCTTACTGTTAAATACCCTGTCACACTCGCTGCAAGAAAATGCACTATAGCCCGGAATGTGCGTCTTCAAGTGATGCACCAAGTGGGTCTTTTGTATGAACGTCTTTTCGCACTGGGAGCACGAAAAGCCGTATTTCCCAGAATGGGTCTTCTCGTGCCTTTTGAGATTGCTACTTTTGTTGAAATCAGCTCCACAAACAGAGCAATGAAATGGCCTGTGGTCCATATGAATTCTCATGTGCTGAACAAAGGACTTAGTTGAAACCAACTGACCACATTTTGTGCATGTTTTTAATTTCTTTTTTGAGTTGTGGTTCAAAATGTGACGCCGGAGATTAACTTCGTACAAGAATGACTTTTCGCAGAGATGGCACTCGAAGCTCTTGTCCCCTCCGTGACTTTCGAGGTGAGACATCAGGTTGACCTTTTGAATGTACTCTTTACTGCATACGGTGCAATGGAATCTCTTCTTTCCGATGTGCATTCTCATGTGACCTGCAAGATATTTTCTCTGGGTGAATTTCTTGTCGCAGATCGAACACACGAAGGGCCTTTCGTCGGAGTGAATGGACATGTGGTTGTTGAGAGTGCTTTTCAAATAAAATCTCTTACTACAAACCTTAAAGGAGTACAATAGTTCACCCGTATGTGTCCTGAGGTGGTTAATTAGATATGCCTTGTTGCAAAATATCTGTGCGCACACGTTGCACACATACTGCACGTTCCTATGACGTTCCATGTGAACGTGAAGCTTGCATGCCGAGGGAAAATCTTCCCCGCAGATGAGACAGGGGAATGTTTCCGAAAAAGTATGAACCTTCATATGGTCAAAGAAGGTTTCCCACCCAGGAAAAGTCCTTCGACACACGACGCACCTGGAATTTCCATCGGTGTGAGTCATCATGTGACGCATTAGGTAATTCCTCAGCGAATATTTTTTCCTGCGGACGCTACACGTGAAGGACTTTCCTTGGCAGTGAATTTTCTCGTGATCGCTGAGCAATGCCCTCGTAGCAAATCTCTCATTACACACAGAACATATGTACTGTATTCTCATCTGAGACAGAAAGTCATTGTTCCTAGATATACCCATTGAGCAAATATTGCTGATCTTCTCATCGTCATGGACTACGATGACGTGTTCATCGAGGGCATCTTTCTGTCCAAACTCTTTGTCGCACACGGGGCATTCGTACGAGGCTCGACTATGTTGAACCTTCGGTGGCTCCTCCAAAGCACAGTGCAAAAATGCACTATTTGGTCTGGCCAATGAATCGTCTGTTATGTTGATAATGACAATACTGCTGGAATCCTCAAGAGGAACACTTTCAGACGAGGACCAAAGGACTAGGTTATGTGATAGAAACCCACACGGAAAAACCTTCCCTGCAGTACGATTTATATCGTGGTAGTCCGAATATCTTTGAATACCAAGTTTTTCCTTACATTTTGGGCAAGAAAAGGATTTCTCAGCTGTGTGGATATCAAAGTGACACCCATCTTCACCAGACTGTACAACACCTTTACCATTGGATTCATAAGCCGATGTTCCAATCTGGTCGGAAATCGCCAAATAACTGATGCCAGACATATTATATTAATTTACTATTAAAGTACAGTACATGACACAGCACTACAGTACTAAATTTCTCTCGCAAACAAACACATAATAATGAAACGTTAGTGTTTCTTGGGCATGTAGGATACAAACCACAGTAAATAAAATTACATCACTACAACTCAATCATTATAGCTGACAATACACTTCTGTATTACTACAAAATTCCAAAAAAATAAACACTTCAGTAAATCAAATTCATGAAAAAAAAATTTGTAATTTACTAAAAATACAAATGACTGTATAATGTAATGATTAATTACCCAACTAATTCCATTACCTGATTACAAGAGAAGAAGTGAACAGCCAAATACCAGCATATTTCGTCAAATCTTGAGTGACGCTGATTCCGGAAAACGTCTTGATTGGAGTGGTATGATGAGATGAAACTTCGGCAACTTTATACATTTCCCCGACTCTCTGCATATCGGGCCTTACCACTTCGATTGAACAGAGTATTTAACAACAGCTAGTACCGAAACACATCTTCGTTCATCGTACCTTTATACCTGGATAAAGAAAAAATAATGTATGCAGCGTTAAAAACATTAAAGTATTCCAAAATTCTATTTGGTCTATGAGTAGATAAACAGTAGGCCCTCAACCTACAGACATTAAACTTATAAACATTCAGTTACAAACACAAATCAAACTGAAAATAACAACAATAACATAAAGAAATACTGTAATAAAACAATATATCATTATATACAGTAAGCAAAACAACATTTGTAATAACCTGAAATCTATTTCATATGAAACCCGACCATTTGATGAGCGCATCTTACCGTAGAAGGGCAAGCACAAGCATGTGGCACACACAAACAGGAGGGAGGCAAATTACTGTAGAAGTACTCTAATGAGAACATTAACTAGTGAGAACAAGCAAAGTGGAGATAGTGACGAGTGAGTTCCACGAGCAAGCTCTAGCCAAACAGTGTCAAAAATTGAGAACTTGCTATGGCAAGGACAGGATAATTCACATAAATAAGGGACAGGCACACATAGACAAGTGTCAAATTACTGTAAAAGCAATCCAATGGGAACATTAAATAGTGAGAACAAGCAAAGTGGTGATAGTGATGAGTGAGTTCCACGAGCAAGCTCTAGCCAAAGAGCGAGTGTCAAAAAAATGAGAATTTTCTTTGGCACGGACAGGATAATGCACATAAATAAGGGACAGGCACACATAGACAAGTATCCAGAATCAGACAAGTCTGAAAGCAATGTGTCTCATAAAGACTGTAAGATCCCATTCATCTCTGCCTTGAGAAGGGCAACCATGGAGAGCAGCCGTGAGCATGTACGAGCACTGGGGCACTGGTGAGCATGTGCTGGGGGTGTGTACACAAACATACAGGAGTGCACACCTATTCATAAGTCTTCTAGGTCTTCTTCGGCCATAAAGGGGAAAACAGAGATGGACCCCTTACATTACTATTACTATTATTTGATAAGCTACAACCCTACTTGGAAAAGCAGGATGCTATAACCCCAAGGGCTCCAACAGGTAAAATAGCTGAGAGGGGAAAGGAAGTAAGGAAATAAACTACGAGAAATAATGAACAATATAAAATATATTAAGAACATTAACAAGATTAAAATAGATCTTCCATTTATGCACTAAAAAGTTAGAAAAAAAAGCAAGAGGAAGAGAAATAAGATAGAAAAGCATGCCCAAGTGTATCCTGAAGCAAGAGAACTCTACCCCAAGACAGTAGAAGATCATGGTACAGAGGCTATGGCACTATCCAAGATTAGAGAACAATGGTTTGATTTTGGAGTGTCCTTCTCCTAGAAGAGCTGCTTACCAGAGCTAAAGAGTCTCTTCTACCCTTACTATGAGGAAAGTAGCCACGACCAATTATAGTGCAGTAGTTAACTTCTTGAGTAAAGAAGAATTGTTTGGTAATCTAAGTGCTGTCAAGTGTATGAGGATAGAGGAGAATGTGGAAAGAATAAGCCAGACTATTCGGTGTATGTGTAGACAAAGAAAAAATCAGCCATAACCAGAGAGATGGATCCAATGTAGTACTCTCTGGCCAGTAGTTAAAAGGATCTAATAACTCTCTAGTGGTAGTATCCCAACTAGAAAAAGGGGGAAGAGACGAAGGCGAGGCAAAAGGGGAGGAAGTCTTGAGGTTCTCCTACTGTGGCTTTCATGCTAATGGCAACAATACTACTACAAGGAAAGACATCCCAAGAACTCTATGAGGAGACAGCACCGCCAAGAGATACGTCGCTAGCGAATTTTAGATGAGACAAGGCAGACTAGAAGGGCAGCGATTCTCCTCTTCAACTGGATATCCCCATACATTCCTTACTCTTTGCAAGGGAATAAATAGCAACAGTAATAGTAATGCTGAAAAATATCCCTTACACACAATGAACAGACAACAATTATCTAAATAGCCACTCGACGGCTCCGTAAGTCTGTACTCTTGGGAGTAAATACCCGATTCTCGCGCCAAAGTCTTGAATGATCAAATGCCACCGAGTTCGTTTGGGGCTGTGGCTGAAGCCTTTAAAGAAGTCGGTGAGTGGTTTATGATCAGTAAGAACCTTAACGGGATAACCGTATATTATGAACTTGAAATGCACTAGTGAATTAACAATAGCTAGCCCTTCCTTGTCCTGAAAACAAAGAAGAGCTTAGTGGCCTGTTGGTTGAGCGAAGCTTCCCAACCGCCCAGCAATAACTACCGCCACATCGTTAAAATCTACGCTGCAATCATTCTCCTACTAAAGGACGAGGGTTTCTATTCGTGCAAGAACAACTGTATCGAGGTATAAATTTCATTCCATTTTCTCCTTTGAAAAAATTCATAAATATAAGATGGCAATTTATGAGTCTGAATAAAAGAAATCGTTAGGCTATTATCATTGTGCAAACATTTAAGGGTATGATGTTAGTACACCAACAGATTACTGTACTGAAAATATAAGACTTTCTTGTATCATCCATAACCATTAAAACAAAATGTAGCAACAATTGTACTGTACTGTATTCTTTGAATACTTTTATATACAATATTGCAATACACTGCATAACAATTTCTCTTCACTTATCATATGGGAACAAAGCTAATTCATATCCAATACTCTTCAGTCAGAGCTACCAAAATACCACACGTCCTGAAACGTATTATACCCTTTTATCTTCATTGTTCATTACTTCTTGTTTAGTTTATTTATCGCCTTATTTCCTTTCCTCACTAGGCTACTTTTCCCTGTTGGAGCACTTATGCTTATAGCATCATGCTTTTCCACCTAGGGTTGTAGCTTAGCTAATAAAAATAATAATAATAACAATAATCGTTTAGTTTATTTATTGCCTTATTTCCTTTCCTCACTGGGCTACTTTTCCCTGCTGGAGCCCTTATGCTTATAGCATCATGCTTTTCCACCTAGGGTTGTAGCTTAGCTAATAAGAATAATAATAACAATAATCGTTTAGTTTATTTATCGCCTTATTTCCTTTCTTCACTGGGCTACTTTTCCCTGTTGGAGCCCTTATGCTTATATCATCATGTTTTTACACCTAGGGTTGTAGCTTAGCTAATAATAATAATAGTAATAATAATAATAATAATAATAATAATAATAGACCATCCTGCTCATGATGAAACATGACCTTTTGCATCTGACCACTATGTTATTTTCATACAAGTGGAGTTTTGGGTTCCAAACCAGGTAGGACCTGGTTTTCTAGGTTACATTTAGTATCAATGTCTCCTTGTAATTAAGTGCCCCACTTCTTTATATAAAGGCTAAGAGGGCTTTAGAGTAAGTTTGGGATCCGTCTCAAGTTAGGCTAGGGGAAAAGAGTTATAATGTATCTCTGGGACTGGGGGGCCACCCTGTCATTTTCTCTTTCCATAGACTGACTAAATCCATAGAGGATTCATTGGCTAAATTCACAATGATAGCCAGTTCCTTGTGATGTGCAGTGCCTACCTAACTAAGGCAAGTAACCCTTACAAGTTCATACGAATTCCAGTAAGATCATCCAACAGGCATCAGTAGTAAAAGCCGAAAAGACATCTTGTTTATCGCCTTAATCCCAATCCATCACCCGGCTGCCAGCAACTTCCTCGAAAAATTATCATGTATCCCCGTACACTTAATTTAATTTTCGACTTTTCATGCTTTTTTACATTCTTTTACAATTGTTAAGTCATACATAAATGCAAAATTGCCATATATTCTTTTCAGCAGGTTCTCTTTAGTTCTAAAATGAATCACTGACAGACTGTTGCTTTAGAATGTAAATACACTTTGACATCAGAATTCACATTGGCATAAAAAAATTCAGCTTATTAACTCCCTTCAACACTCGATAGTGAAATCATTGACAAAATTGGCTAAAAAACTATGGTAATTTCAACAGCAAATAAACCGAAAACCCGTTACACCGTATAAGAATGGTTATATTTTTTAGAAATCTAATAATTTTTGCTCTGCCGTGCGCTCACTTCACTCACGGAAAAAAAGAATAAGCTCCTATGTACTAGATAGCGGTACATGCTGTGCTGTGCATGCTATCCCTTGATTATTTCTTAGATAATTAAGTTTTTATTTGTAGTGAAAATAATTGTAATTTTCGAAGAAAACACGTTTATCTACAGGAAAACCTGTTTTTTAGTAGAAAAGCTTTTTCCGTACTTAACTATAATAAAAACAAACCTGTTACCCAAAGCAGTATTAGACATCCTTAATGAAATAAAAGGATCAGCTAGCATAATAATTTCATGGACCAAAGTAGCCGTCTACGGCTATACCTCACAGAGCCATTACATGTTGACTAGGTCTTGATGTTGAATCAATTTTTCTTTAGAAAATACTAAAATAAATAAATGGATATAATTTTTTCCCATTCTTTAAAAGTTTACATTTATTAGAAATCTTTAAAAATATTATTATCAAAAGTTTTATTCCATTAAAAATGATGCGAAGCTGATTATAGAGTTAGATTATTTCCGCGGTTTCCCGAAGAGTTAATTTGTCCCAAGTCTTTGTACGTTTTGGAAACAATCAACAACTTAAAATGAGGCAAGACACTAATGGAGAATGGCCTCATTAACATCAAGGCAATAGCGTGTAACCATTAATCATAGGGCTGGAATATTAACACCATTATGATTTTCTAAATTAAGCAGACAAGATTCAACGGTGAGATTAGAAAGAAATATAGAAAAAGGGTAAAGTGTTACTGTATTACAGATTCTGATTTCGAACAGAAAATAAATGATTTCCTGTAGTAAATAACGTGATTTGACCGAATTTGACCTTCATTTCAACAGCAAACCAACAGAACAACCAATTCGACTAACTTTTAAGTAGCCGAACTGGTTGCTGTTATTACGGATGAAATGAAGGTGAAAACCGGTTCAATCATGTTATTTGCTACAGGAAAACATATATTTTCTGTTGAAACGTTTAAATATGATATTTTAATCATAAAATAAATTTTTTAATATACTTACCCGGTGAATATATAATAGCTGCAACTCTGTTGCTCGACAGACAAAAAACAGTAAAAACTCGCCAGCGATCGCTATACAGGTTGCGGGTGTGCCCACCAGCGCCAACTGTCGGCCAGATACCACTCTCTCGATGTAAACAAAGACTCAATTTCTTCTCATCCCACTGCGTCTCTATTGGGGAGGAAGGGAGGGTCGTTTAATTTATATATTCACCGGGTAAGTATATTCAAAAATTTATTTTATAATTAAAATATCATTTTTAAATATTTAACTTAGCCGGTGAATATATAATAGCTGATTCACACCCAGGGTGGTGGGTAAAGACCAGTTAAATATGTTTACATCGTATAAGCTAAGAGTTTTTTATTTCATTTTGACAGTTATCAATATAACAAAACCAAAATAAATAGGTACCTGGTAAGGAAGTCGACTTAGACGATTACTCTGCCTTGTAAGTACGTCTTCCTTACGGAGCCCCGCGATCCTCTTAGGATGCTGACAGACCCCCAGGAGCTGAAGTATCAAGGGCTGCAACCCATACAACAGGACCTCATCAAACCCCTAATCTGGGCGCTCTCAAGAAATGACTTTGACCACCCGCCAAATCAACCAGGATGCGAAAGGCTTCTTAGCCTTCCGGACAACCCATAAAAACATTAAAACATTCCAAGAGACAGATTAAAAGGATATGGAATTAGGGAATTGTAGTGGTTGAGCCCTCACCCACTACTGCACTCGCTGCTACGAATGGTCCCAGTGTGTAGCAGTTCTCGTAAAGAGACTGGACACCTTTTAAGTAACATGACGCGAACACTGACTTGCTTCTCCAATAGGTTGCGTCCATGATACTTTGCAGAGATCTATTTTGCTTAAAGGCCACGGAAGTGTCTACAGCTCTAACCTCGTGCGTCTTAACCTTAAGCAAAGATCGGTCTTCCTCACTCAAGTGTGAATGAGCTTCTCGTATTAACAATCTGATAAAACATGACAAAGCATTCTTTGACATAGGCAAGGATGGTTTCTTAACCGAACACCATAACGCTTCAGATTGGCCTCGTAAAGGTTTAGTACGAGCTAAGTAGAACTTAAGAGCTCTAACAGGGCATAAGACTCTTTCTAGTTCATTGCCTACGATCTCCGATAAGCTGGGAATATCGAAAGATTTAGGCCAAGGACGAGAAGGTAGCTCATTTTGGCTAGAAAACCAAGTTGCAGAGAACAAGTGGCCTTTTCTGACGAAAATCCGATGTTCTTGCTGAAGGCATGAATCTCACTGACTCTTTTAGCTGAGGCTAAGCATACCAGGAAAAGAGTCTTAAGAGTGAGATCTTTCAGGGAGGCTGACTGTAAAGGCTCAAACCTGTCTGACATGAGGAATCTTAGGACCACGTCTAAATTCCACCCAGGAGTAGCCAAACGAGGCTCCTTAGTGGTCTCGAAAGACTTAAGGAGGTCTTGCAGATCTTTATTGTTGGAAAGATCTAAGCCTCTATGCCGGAAGACCGATGCCAACATGCTTCTGTAGCCCTTGATAGTGGGAGCTGAAAGGGATCGTCCTTTTCTCAGGTATAAGAGAAAATCAGCTATTTGGGCTACAGAGGTACTGGTCGAGGATACAGAAACTGACTTGCACCAGTCTCGGAAGACTTCCCACTTCGATTGGTAGACTCTAATGGTAGAAGCTCTCCTTGCTCTAGCAATTGCACTGGCTGCCTCCTTCGAAAAGCCTCTAGCTTTCGAGAGTCTTTCGATAGTCTGAAGGCAGTCAGACGAAGAGCGTGGAGGCTTTGGTGTACCTTCTTTACGTGTGGCTGACGTAGAAGGTCTACTCTTAGAGGAAGACTTCTGGGAACGTCTACTAACCATCGAAGTACCTCGGTGAACCATTCTCTCGCGGGCCAGAGGGGAGCAACTAACGTCAACCTTGTCCCTTCGTGAGAGGCGAACTTCTGCAGTACCTTGTTGACAATCTTGAATGGTGGGAATGCGTAAAGATCCAGATGTGACCAATCTAGGAGGAAGGCATCTATATGTATTGCTGCTGGGTCCGGGACTGGAGAGCAATAGATTGGGAGCCTCTTGGTCAGCGAGGTTGCAAAGAGATCTATGGTGGGTTGACCCCAAGTCGACCAAAGTCTCTTGCACACATCCTTGTGGAGGGTCCATTCGATTGGAATTACTTGACCTTTCCGACTGAGACAATCTGCTAGGACGTTCAAGTCACCCTGGATGAACCTCGTTACTAGGGAGATGCCTCGATCTTTTGACCAGATGAGCAGGTCCCTTGCGACCTCGTACAAAGTCAGTGAGTGGGTACCTCCCTGTTTGTAAATGTACGCCAAGGCCGTGGTGTTGTCCGAGTTACCTCCACCACCTTGCCTCGAAGGAGATTCTCGAAGCTTATCAAGGCCAGATGAACCGCCAATAGCTCCTTGCTGTTGATATGCATGCTCCTCTGACTCGAGTTCCACAGACCTGAGCATTCCCAACCGTCCAGCGTCGCGCCCCAGCCCAAGTCCGATGCGTCCGAGAAGAGAACGTGGATGGGTATCTGAACTGCCAGGGGAAGACCCTCTCGTAGGCTGATATTGTCCTTCCACCAAGTCAGACAAGACTTTATCTTTTCGGAAATCGGGATCGAGACCGCCTCTAGCGTCTTGTCCTTTTTCCAGTGAAAAGCCAGATGGAATTGAAGAGGACGGAGGTGTAGCCTTCCTAGCAAGACAAATTGCTCCAGGGATGATAGCGTCCCTACCAGACTCATCCACAGCCTGACTGAGCAGCGTTCTTTCTTCAGCATCTTCTGGATGGAGAGCAGGGCTTGATCTATTCTGGGGGCCTACGGAAAAGCCCGAAAAACTTGACTGTGAATCTCCATCCCTAAATACAGAATAGTTTGGGATGGGACCAGCTGTGACTTTTCCAAATTGACTAGGAGTCCCAATTCCTTGGCCAGATCTAGAGTCCAATTGAGATCCTTCAGACAGCGATGACTGGAAGAGCGTCGCGCCCCAGCCCAAGTCCGATGCGTCCGAGAAGAGAACGTGGATGGGTATCTGAACTGCCAGGGGAAGACCCTCTCGTAGGCTGATATTGTCCTTCCACCAAGTCAGACAAGACTTTATCTTTTCGGAAATCGGGATCGAGACCGCCTCTAGCGTCTTGTCCTTTTTCCAGTGAAAAGCCAGATGGAATTGAAGAGGACGGAGGTGTAGCCTTCCTAGCAAGACAAATTGCTCCAGGGATGATAGCGTCCCTACCAGACTCGTCCACAGCCTGACTGAGCAGCGTTCTTTCTTCAGCATCTTCTGGATGGAGAGCAGGGCTTGATCTATTCTGGGGGCCTACGGAAAAGCCCGAAAAACTTGACTGTGAATCTCCATCCCTAAATACAGAATAGTTTGGGATGGGACCAGCTGTGACTTTTCCAAATTGACTAGGAGTCCCAATTCCTTGGCCAGATCTAGAGTCCAATTGAGATCCTTCAGACAGCGATGACTAGAAGAGGCTCTGAGAGGCCAGTCGTCCAAGTACAGGGAGGCTCTGATCTCCGATAGCTCGAAACTGGTACCCCACATTCCTGTGAACAAACCTCAGAAACGGTTGGGAATCCGGGTGTATAGGAATGTGGAAGTATGCCTCCTGAAGGTCGAGAGAGACCATCCAGTCGCCTTCCATAAATGCTGTCAAGACAGCCTGGTAGACTTCATCGTGAAGTTTGTCTTGACAATGAACACATTAAGCGCACTTGCCTCTTACGTACTCCTGCAGTGAACATGGCTGCCAAATCATGGAGCCATCCCTGAGGGACTTGTCCCTGCAGAGAACGTGGCTGTCAGATCATTGGAGCCATCCCTGAAAGCCTTGTTTATGCATGACATAATTGTACAGCAAAACTTCAAAGGCTCGAAAACAGCTGTGAAGTTGACCTGTAAAATCTTGGAGCGTTTCCTGGCCAGGCGCCAGGGAGAGTCTACGAGATTTGAGAAGTCTATCTGGGCAGAGGCAGGAACTCCCAAGCCGAGAACTTCTCTCGTGTCATATCAGACTCTCGCTCTATAAGCCAGTTTAAAAGAAGGGAAAGCAAAGGCTGTATCCCCAAAACTCCTCCTGGTGATAAACCAGTCGCCTAGCAAACGTAAAGCTCTCTAGTAGAGCGAGAGAGCACTAGCTTATAAACAACGGCTTCGAAGTAGCTAGGCCTAGTGTAAGCTCTGACGTTTAGGCGAACGAGGAGCAGCAGTTACAAAAAGATCCGGACAAAGATCCTTAAAAATCAGCATGATTTAATTAAAGTCCATAGAGGGCTAAGCAGCTTTAGGCTCCTCTCCGTCTGACAGAGTCCTCAAGGGAATATCAGTAGGAGGGGGAACAGCAACTTCCTCATCTAAAGGAACCTTGTCCGATAATATCTGAGTCTCAAGCAAGGGAGAGACCTACCGTGGTGGCAATGCTTTACAAGCAGAGTCCACACGCACTGGTGCATTAGTAGCGGACCAGGACGCAACGTCATGTAACTGCTTGACAGTCTGTGAACTGTCAACAACAACAGGTGCGAGAGACCAGGACGCAACGTCATGTAACTGCTTGACAGTCTGTGAACTGTCAACAACAACAGGTGCGTGAGGACGCACAGCGTCCACTCGAGACTGCTTTGACTGCCTAGACTGAGCAGTCAAAACAACTCTAGAATGCGGAGGTTGACGCACAGCGTCAAAACAAGTCAACTCCGATTGTTAGTGAACGTCCTGAACGTCAACAGGAGCATCAGCAAGTGGCCTAACGTCCAAATGTGGCTGAAAATCCACACGAGACCGCATCGAGTGTGGTTCTAAACAACCTGACTGACGTGACTTAGCTACGCCAACGTCAACAGGACGCAAAAAGGAACGTTAGGTTGGCTGAAAGCCAGGATCTCGATGAGATAAACGGCTAGGCTCAACGGACTAATCGGCAGAATAGTCTTCCATAAGGGAGGCAAGCTTATTCTGCATGTCTTGCCGTACAACCCATTTAGGATCAACGGAAATGGTTGCGGTAAGAGACGAGGGTAACATCTGTGACCGCAACACTTTGCCAACAAAAAAGACTCTCGGAGTCTGTGTTACGCTTTTGTTAGGCGGCGAGCAGTTTTCCGATGACTGCATAGGGTCAGAGCTGTCCTAATGGCTGCAACCAGGACGCTGGACCTGTCCTGCAAGGACTGACTTTCGCTTAAGGGCCTCGAAACCTTGTTTCAGGTTTCTTATGCGAAAAGCCTTCGGATGACGAGGAGAAAATTGTCTCTCTCGCCTTATGGTAGGGGAGATCTTGGTAAGATACACCCGATACCATAGAGGGAAACGTCTGTTCGCTGATCAAGGCCTCTCGAACCCATAAGTCGTACGACATTACTTCTCCCCTGGGCTTGAGAGCTTGCAAGAGGTCCCGGACTAGGTGAACGACAGGCACGAACAGACGAACCCTCGGACGCAACACTGTAACACTTTGCGCAATATCACTTTATCACTACGATTTTCTGTTTTGCACTTATTTCACTGAAAGCGAAACTTTTACTGATTTCTACCTGAAGCACGCAATTCTACCTTCATCAAAAGGTAGTAAATGCGAAATCAGTCGTATAATGCAAGCACATTAATACCAGCAAAAAAACAGTAAACATCTTTTAAGATAAAAAAAAAAAAAAATTCAGTGGTTGGGGAAGAGAATAAACACTAGTTCATTCAAAACTACGTTTTCAATCTCTCACCGTACATTGCCTGGGGACGAGAATAAAACTAAAAACGTTTTATCCTTTCTCCCCGTACAGAGACTAGGGACGAGAGTAACTCGAGAACAACGTTACCCGCTTGAACGGAACGTTTTCTCTCCTCTCTCTCCC
Organism: Palaemon carinicauda; assembly: GCF_036898095.1. Lineage (NCBI taxonomy): Eukaryota > Metazoa > Arthropoda > Malacostraca > Decapoda > Palaemonidae > Palaemon > Palaemon carinicauda. The sequence continues at coordinate 80,131 of NW_027172291.1, read as the reverse complement.
TCCGTCTCTATATCTCTCTCTCTTTCTCTCTTGATTTCGCACCTAAGAGAAGAGCCCAATTACGTTTCGTCTAAAAAACATGTTATTTGACCAAAGGAAAAAAACTGAAAGGTTTTTCAATTAAAAAGTTCCTTTAAAATAGAATTTAAAACATTTAAGCTTTGAAAGAAGAATGAACAAAACGTCAGAATCGATTTACTCTTTCTGCAAAGTGAAACCGTGATACTCTCTCTCTCTATCGTAACGATAGAGCGCAAACTGCGTAGCATAAATAAACTAAACGTTAGTTCATCTTTGAAAACAGTACGAAGACTATTCAAAGAAATTCTTTCATAAAATATTTATTAAAAATATTCATTTAAAAAGTTTTAAATCATTAGCTCTTTAAAAGCTATTTACGATTGAAAGGGCTCAACGTTGTTTAACTTCGGTTTCCAAGTTAGGACCGCCTACTCTCAGGAAAGGTCGCATATAAACAAAACATTAAAATTTATTTTTTTTATGTTTATTATAAATGGAAAGTTAATCGAAGAGGCCTAATAAAGGCGGTGAGATATAAAATATATAGAGGAAAATCTATAATTAATTTATAACGTGATAAGATAATTACTAAAAGCCTAAACACACTTCCGTCTAAGGGAAGGGTCGGCCATTTAAAAGTCAAAGAAAGTCCATACTCTCTTTGTCACCAAAAATTAAATCTATTCAAAACGAGTTCAAGATTTAAGATGAAGATAAAACACCTGCACTGCGAAAGCTCAAACCAAAATGAAGTACTTCACCAAATATGTTGAGAAAACTCCAGGTTCTACAGCGAGTAAAAGTACGTCTTGTCGACACGTCGACAGAGAAGAAATTGAGTCTTTGTTTACATCGAGAGAGTGGTATCTGGCGACAGTTGGCGCTGGTGGGCACACCCGCAACCTGTATAGCGATCGCTGGCGAGTTTTTACTGTTTTTTGTCTGTCGAGCAACAGAGCTGCAGCTATTATATATTCACCGGCTAAGTTAAATATTTAAAAATAATGTCTTTTATTATATATTTATTGTTAAAATGTTTAAATATAATGACTTCTTCAAATTCCGTGTCACTTCACTCACCTATGTACTGCGAATGATGACATTAGCAACGTTACCAATGATACACAGCGTTACCAATGATACACAGCGTTACCAACGTTACGGTGGCATTGCTAACGTTGGCAATGCTACGGTAATATTATCATGTGTATTTAAAAGTATTTTTCCATATACCCTTTACACAATATATAAAAAAGCTACAAAAAGGGTACAGAACCTAACAAACCCACCTAACCTAACCTTGAAGTTCCCAGGTCACAAACCCAATATAATGCCCTTTGTTATATATATCATGTAAATCCGTGTCACTTAATTAACGTTACGATAACGTTAGAACTGTTATGATAACATTAGCCACACTATAAATAATGGTTCATGTTCCGCCATTATGATTTTCTAAATTTAGCAGACAAGTTTCAACAAGATTAGAAAGAAATATAGAAAAAAGGGTAAAGTTTTACTGTATTACAGATTCTGATTTCAAACAGAAAATATATGTTTTCCTGTAGTAAATAACTTGATTTGTCCGAATTTGACCTTCATTTCAACCGCAAACCAACAGAACAACCAATTCGACTAACTTTTAAGTAGCCGAACTGGTTGCTGTTATTACGGATGAAATGAAGGTGAAAGCTGGTTAAATCACGTTATTTGCAACAGAAAAACATGTATTTTCTGTTGAAACGTTTAAATATAATGTCTTTTGTTATATATTTATTGTTAAAATGTTTAAATATAATGACTTCTTCAAATTCCGTGTCACTTCACTCACCTATGTACTGCGAATGATAACATTAGCAACGTTACCAATGATATACAGCGTTACCAATGTTACGGTGGCATTGCTAACGTTGGCAATGCTACGGTAATATTATCATGTGTATTTAAAAGTATTTTTCCATATACCCTTTACACAATACATAAAAAAGGTACAAAAAGGGTACAGAACCTAACAAACCCACCTAACCTAACCTAGAAGTTCCCAGGTCACAAACCCAATATAATGCCCTTTGTTATATATATCATGTTAATCCGTGTCACTTAACTAACGTTATGATAATGTTAGAACTGTTACGATAACATTAGCCACACTATAAATAATGGTTCATGTTCCGCCATTATGATTTTCTAAATTAAGCAGACAAGTTTCAACAAGATTAGAAAGAAATATAGAAAAAAGGGTAAAGTTTTACTGTATTAAAGATTCTGATTTCAAACAGAAAATATATGATTTCCTGTAGTAAATAACGTGATTTGACCGAATTTGACCTTCATTTCAACAGCAAACCAACAGAACAACCAATTCGACTAACTTTTAAGTAGCCGAACTGGTTGCTGTTATTACGGATGAAATGAAGGTGAAAGCTGGTTAAATCACGTTATTTGCTACAGGAAAACATATATTTTCTGTTGAAACGTTTAAATATAATGTCTTTTATTATATATATTTTGTTAAAATGTTTAAATATAATGACTTGTTCAAATTCCGTGTCACTTCACTCACGTATGTACAGCTAACGATAACATTAGCAACGTTACCAATGATACACAGCGTTACCAACGTTACGGTGGCATTGCTAACGTTGGCAATGCTACGGTAATATTATCATGTGTATTTAAAAGTATTTTTCCATATACCCTTTACACAATACAGTATATAAAAAGGTACAAAAATGGTACAGAACCTAACAAACCCACCTAACCTAACCTAGAAGTTCCCAGGTCACAAACCCAATATAATACCCTTTGTTATAAATATCATGTTAATCTGTGTCACTTCACTGACGTTACGATAACGTTAGAACTGTTACGATAACATTAGCCACACTATAAATAATGCTTCTTGTTCCGCCACTGGCTCGCTTTGCTCGCATGGAAATAAAACGTCAAGCTCGTATGTACTGGCAAGTGGTAATGTTGAGCTGCGCACGCTAATATTAGCAACGTTAAATATAATGGTTCTTGTTCCTCGCTTACGATCACAGGAAAATAAAACATTAACCTCGTATGCACTGGCAAGCGGTAATGTTGAGCTTCGCACTCTAACAAAATATAGTAAAACTAACACATTAAAGTTAAAGAAATTAATGACTTACTTTTATGACCGTGACGATGAAACTTGTGGGTCTGTGGCGTCTTAACTGCTTTGCCTTAGTTTAGTACTGCACTTGGAACACTGTAAAAGTTGGTATATTACATTGTGAGATTTAATAAAATTAGCAACATTGGAATTCGCCAAAATGTTTTTAAGTATGTGTTACTGAAGTCGTTACAATATTCTAAAACTTTAATCGTAAAATATGCAAAAAGAGGTCTCTTGAACTAACAAAGACCTGACTTGGACAAAGGTTTCCACGGAAAAGGGTTTTTTGGAAGGTGGGAGTAGGGAAATATTAACCCCCCTGTGCAAACTTCACATATGTATGGGTTCGTGATTGGTTAACGGAAAAGCAACGTAGTCTAGAGAGTAAACATGAATGAACCAGAATGAGAAACTTGTCCAGAGCAAGTATTTATGTGAAATCTGGGAGTGACAAGGTAATAACAAAATGTATAAAAGTAAAATAGAAAGATAAAATGGAGTGTATGATGAATATTTGATGGGTATATAAAATGAGGCGATTTTATAAGGTATCGGATAATAAAATGAGTAATACTGGGGTCAAACGTAATATGTATACGAGGATATTACATAAAAGGATGGTAATAGGGTAAATTTTTAGAAAGAGGAACCAGCCAAAAATGACATGAAAATATGTTTTTCTAGGTGATTTTGATGTGTTTTGCACGAATATCACCTTCACTTTTCTTGGAAATGAACGGTTTTAGACTTTACTCTATTATAAAAAACCTAACCTAACCTAGGGCCCTGTACCCCTACCTAGGCCTAGTGCAGGGGGGGGGGGCCTCTGCGGCCCCCCCTTAAGGCCACAGTGATTTTCGGGGCACTACCGAACCTAAAACAGTAAAATAACACCAAATTCTAGTTACAACCTAAACCTAAGTTTATATTTACCTTAAAAAGAAGGCCCTGGTTGGACGATATCGCTGTCCAAAGATGAATTATCGGTTTCGGTCCATGGTCGTTGTCGGTCACTATGGGGTACATATAATTTCCCAGCTTCAATAAAAAAGTTGTGATGCAACTGACCCTGTTCTTTATTGAAATTGTCTATAAACAAATATCTCGCTAAATATTGTATGAGATATTGTTTTCGGTTACCAGGACGTCTCGTCCACTCTTTTATATCACGCCAAAGGCGTTCAATGTTTTGCGTGTGCACACTACTATCGTCTCTGTCGACAAATTGTTCACCTTGTGCGTACATCCTTCTTCAGCAAGTGTGCGATACGCTGCCCACCCATCACTAATCACAACAGAACCAGGTAAAATAAATTGTTTAATAAGTGGAATAAGCGTCCCTGCACTTCTGTCTTGGCCTTCTTTGTTGAGTGGAATAACAAATTTTTTCTTAGAGATTTGCTGTATTCCCCCAAACAACCACACTTGGGTAAGTTGTCGACCACGATTGTACTGTATTTGCAATGTACGAAGAGCGTTTCGTCGATTTCCACAATGAAGTCACGACCACCAATTTGCGGTTGGTTGGAAAACCATTGTTCTGTGACTTCGGAACAAAACGATCGCCAATCTACGCTTGTTCTACTTGACCACTTTAGGCACCGTATAATAGTGGTATGATCAAAAGCTTTTCTTAACCAATGGTTTACAAACAAAGCAACTGCCCAGGGTTTCACATGAACACTGTCTAAAAATTTCCCTTAAAAAAGCTAACTGAATACGCACACTTTCTACTTCCCTTCTGCTTATTAAGCTTCCTTCGACGGCCACACAAAAACTTATGCCTTGTTTCACTATATGTACAAGTTATATCACAGCGAGGACAAATTACTGCATGTGCCTGCAAAAAAGTGATGAATTCGGAATCTTGCAAGTGATATCGTCTTATAAATTCAAAATAGTCTATATCACAACCACGACAAGTTATCTGAACGACGGCCATGCTTAGTACTGCCTGAAGCGCCACAGTGGTAGGAATATTTAAATATAATTGGCTTTCGTTTGCTTAAAATGAGCCAATTATTTCAAAGTATCAAGTCACGTGGGGCAATCAAACAAAGTGTATAGGTGGAACAAAATGAGGGGGCGAAGCTATGAAGTCATTTTTTGGCGGGAGTCAAAGGGTGAACATCTCTCTTTAATAGGCACTCGCCTTAGTAAAAATCAGAGTCCTCATTTCTTGTAAACGTAACAAATATCGAGTACTTATATTCTATTCATCTCCGGGCATAACTAATGGTATATTCATAATCAGAAAAGTGTGATTTATGCATTTCTGAAGTATTTATAGGTCGCTAAGCTGGTTCCTCTTTCTAAAATAATACTGGTAATAGTTGTACTGGTTCAAGTCATATACTTGAATAAACGTGTTAAGTCGAATAGTTAAATTTGACGGTTAGAGAATAAGAAATCCTATTAGTGGAGGTGGAGCCTATACGTAGGGGGTGGGGGAGATTATGCGCACAAGGTCGAAACCTGCTATGTACAAACGAACGAACGGGAGCAACTACAACCAACAATTGAATGACAAAAAATAAATGAAAAACATTGCTAATGTTAGCATGTTACGCTAACGTTGCAACAGCTCTACATCACACGTTGGCAGATCTGGTTACTGTATTTTTTTCACGAGACATAGCCTTTGCAACGGCGCCTCCAGAGTTTATCTAGGTATACTGTTTCGTCTTTTCCTCCGTTTATTATACATCGAAGATGGTAATGTATAGAGAAAAAAATGGTTCGTTTTACCATCATATATAATTTCCCTAGTATGTTTTCCCAACCCAAGAGAGCGGAATTTATTCTATAAGAAAATGTAGTTTTTTTCCTAGGTTACATTGCCCTGTAATACAGTACAATAATACCGAAAAAAGTTACTAAGATAAGTAAAGGCTAAAAAGTAAGTGCAATTGCAGACTGAAAGGACACTGCATAGACCTTATATTAATGCATAAAGTAAACAGCATGAGGAATGCTGTCAGCATTATAGTATGGTTCATAAATTTGAATAAAATGGTAAATACTTACTTTTATGCCGTTTAAATATACTGAAATATAACGTACTAATATACTCGATAAGAATACGGCAGTCTATTATTATTATTAAATGATAAGCTACAACCCTAGTTGGAAAAGCAGGATGCTATAAGCCCAGGGGCCCCAACAGGGAAAATAGCCCAGTGAGAAAAGGAAATAAAGAAAAAAAATATATTTTAAGTATAACATAAAAATAAATATTGCCTATAAAAACTTTAACAAAACAAGAGGAAGAGAAACTAGATAGAACAGTGTACCTGAGTGTACCTTCAAGCAAGAAAACTCTAACCTAAGACAGTGGAAGACCATGTTACAGAGGCTATGTCATTACCTAAGACTAGAGAACAATGGTTTGATTTTGGAGCGTCCTTCTCCTCGAATTAATTTGAGAAATGGAGGGAGAGCCAAAAACCACATAAGTATGAACCCGACAGCTTAAGTCAGCTAAAGTAATAGCAGGAGCCAACACTTAAATAAGTAAACGAAAGTTGTCGTAGATTTGATTAAGTGGGGATTGTCATGCTTCATCCTACGTTCACCGGTGGGATAAAAAAGCAAACCTACTTATAATTATGGTTAATGTCTAGGAGAGGCCCGCATGAAGATATCACTGATATTCAATTTATTTTTACTAGAATATGTAGGAATGTATGTATATAATGGTATACCAGTGAGATAATTTAGTGAAAATCAATAATAGTCGAAATATCGACGATCAAACTCACGCTACTCTTGTCTTCCTCCCAGATTTTTCTAAGTCTGTTGTTATTGTTGACTGTGTCTTATTTTTGCTCAAATGAGCCCTGTAACCACTATAATCCGCAGACAAACTAGTCCACTATGACGTCTTCACGTTTGGCCAATCACAGTGCGACAATACATTTTCTTTCTCAATGACGTCTTCACGTTTGGCCAATCACAGTGCGACAATACATTTTCTTACCCATCACAGTGCAACAATACATTTTCTTACCCAGCCATTTTATTTCGTTCCTAGACATAGAGGCCGTAGCAAGCACGTCATCTGATATTGCACAAGAAGTTGAAATTCCATCTTCTTGTCCTGACTGTTTCCTAAGTTACAGTGAATTTGTTCTTACTTATTCGGGGTTATATTGAAAAACTAGTGGATTTGTGCTAGAGACACAATCTAATTTTACAAAATAAAAATTGTCCTGCATGTCAGGGAACCTTCGCAACGGCTTCACGTTTTCCTCAAAGCAGCAGCACATCTTTATCAACCAACAGGTTAAGGTAAGCTTCATTAATTTATGGAGTATATTATAATGGTGATAGTATAACGATGTATACAGCAGTACCATAACTTTGGATTTGGTTTGATGGATGTGTTAGGTAGTGTCCTTAAGGGGGGGGTCGCAGGGGGGGGCTTCCCCCCCCCCCCCCCCCCCCGGTAGGAGTACAGGGCTATTAGGCTAGGTTAGGTGGGTGTATTAGGTTCGGTGGTGCCCTGAAAATCACTGTGGCCTTAAGGGGGGGTCGCAGGGGGGCGATGCCCCCCCGGTAGGCCTAGGTAGGGGTACAGGCCCCCCAGGGTAGGTTAGTTGGTTGTATTAGGTTCGGTAGTGCCCCGAAAAATCACTTTTCTCATCCTCCCCCCACCCAAAAACCCCGCTTCCCACTGGGGTCCCCCATAATTGTAGTAGTAGGTTTATGCTTACATTTTGTGTGTAAGAGTTAAGTCTTAGTTTCTTTTTTATTCATTTCCTCATGTTTCTATGCACTGTGCAACAATAATCTAGTTGTTTTGTTGCCGTTTTTCGTCGTTAATACTTGAAAAACGGGTGCGGCCTTCTCCTAGACATTTACCGTCAGCATTATAGTATGGTTCATAAATTTGAATAAAATGGTAAATATTTACTTTTATGCTATTTAAATATACTGAAATATATCGTACTAATATACTCGATAAGAATACGGCAGTCTACTATTATTATTGAATGATAAGCTACAACCCTAGTTGATAAGCAGGATGCTATAAGCCCAGAGGCCCCAACAGTTAAAATAGCCCAGTGAGAAAAGGAAATAAAGAATAAGAAAATATTTTAAGTATAACATAAAAATAAATATTTCCTATAAAAACTTTAACAAGACAAGAGGAAGAGAAACTAGATAGAACAGTGTACCTGAGTGTACCCTCAAGCAAGAGAACTCTAACCTAAGACAGTGGAAGACCATGTTACACAGGCTATGGCATTACCCAAGACTAGAGAACAATGGTTTGATTTTGGAGCGTCCTTCTCCAAGAATTAATTTGACTAATGGAGGGAGAGCCAAAAACCACATAAGTATGAACCCGACAGCTTAAGTCAGCTAAAGTAATAGCAGGAGCCAACACTTAAATAAGTAGGGACTGTCATGCTTCATCCTACGTTCACCGGTGGGATAAGAAAACAAACCTACTTATAACTATTTTATCCCTTATAAGATATGAGTAACCTTATGCTAAAATACATAATATAATCACTTAAATCAACTATAAACTCTAGGGGACGCTCGTGTTAAATTGCCTCAGTTCGACCTTAACTGGTTAGTTACGACAGTCATAACTCTTCCTATAACCAGTTTAAGCGAATTCTAATTATAACAATAAGTACTTTGCTTAATTATATGCATTTAGAATTAAAAAGAAAGGCAGCTGTCAAATTACTTACCTCGCCGAGGTCTTAATATCCTAAATATCCTTATCATGATTCACAACACGTGACTCCAGGATTGTTTGGATTGCGTCATTATCGTGAAATACCCGATATTCTACCCGAGTCAAAGAGTGTATTGCTTCTACAAATTTTATTATATTTTATTCAAAACATTATACTTTTTTAATGATTTATTGATTTAAGTTATATTTCTCTAAATTATTTAATTATTTATTTCTTAATTTATTTCAAAATACTGGCTAGTCAATCTTTAATTGAATCTAAGACCTACTGTATGGCGAGAGTCATTACCAAGACAGCCTACCCCCCCCCCCCCCTACTCTCTCTCTCTCTCTCTCTCTCTCTCTCTCTCTCTCTCTCTCTCTCTCTGTGGTTAATATATACAGTATACTGTGCATACATATACAGTAGTAGGTTTCAAAGTACGATTACAACGCTTTAATAATGAACCCATAAGGCTATCTAAATTATCTAAATGGAATCTAAAGCATTTTAATAAAACGATAATTAGACAATATAAATTTAAAAAATGAATGAATGATGAATAAACCAGTATTGAACAATGCAATGCAAGTTATAAATTATACAATTTCATCTGATTTATAGAGATATATTTCTGTAAAGTAGAATTCTCGCATCTAATGTAAACACTAACTTCAGTGTTACTTTAAACAGTTTAGACTTAAGTTCAGGAAGAGATTCTTTCAAACAAAACGTTATAAATTGACATAAAAAGGACGTGTTACTGTATTCTATTGTGAAAATAAGGAAGAATATTCAACCCAGTTAATGTTTATTTATCAGCAATATAGAAAAGGCATAAATGATTTAACAATTGAGTTACAACTTTACTTTACTTTACGGGTTGCTTTCCTAGGCCTACACCTACATCTACAAGACTTACAAGAAAATAGAAGGATTGTCTTTATTTAGGGGAAAAAAATATAGAAAAAAAGAAGGATTGTCTTTATTTAGTGAAAGAAATATAGAAAAAAAGAAAGAAAGGTAATAGTTTACAACACCATGCTCTCCATTTACTCCAAAATAATACAATCCTGCAGTTCTAGTCTTTTTGCACAGTAATTAGGAGGTTATTTAAATTCTGGGAAAGCAATGATTAGCAAGATGTGTTGAGGAAGGGGGAAGGGGTTATAAAAAGAAAATAGCTCCGTTTCCTCACTTGGAACTGACATGAAAACATAGTCAACCAAACAAAATTCGTGATGCCAGCGTACATTTGATATACTGTATATTCAAAATATACTTAATTAAAAATGGATTGATTACTCAAAAGTGTCCATAAAATATGCACTTTACAAATAGTGACACTTTTGAGTAATCACTCAATTATTTATCAAGTATATTTTGAATATACAGTATATCAAATGTATGCTGGCATCACGAATTCCGTTTCGTTGACTTTGTTGACGTGTTAGTTCCAAGTTGTTTAGTGAGGAAGCCTAGATATTTTCTTTTAATAACCCCTTCCCCCTATCTCTACACATCTTGCTCATTATTTCTTTCCCAGAATTTAAATAACCACCTAATTACTGTGCAAGAAGATGAGAACTGCAAGATTGCATTATTTTGGAGTAAATAGAGATCGTGGTGTTGTAAACAATTACCGAAATGATATACCTTGTGTGGATAAAAAGACAAAATTATATAAAAATAAAGATTCAAACATCTAAAGGACATCGCAAGAGGCTTCGACTGTTTAACTGAACCTTATTAGACTATTTGAACAACAGCCAAATGCAAGATTTGGAGCTTGAACGTAAGTATTAGGCCTAAGTTTCTTTTATTAAATAAATTTATTAATAATCTATAAACTTGTAAACTTGTATATATATATATATATATATATACATATACATATATAATATATATATATATATATATATACTGTATATATATATATATATATAGGTATGTATATATACATATACATATATATACATATATATATGTATATATAAATATATATATATATATATATATATATGTATATATATATATATATATGTATATATATACATATATATATGTATATATAAATATATATATATATATATATATATGTATATATATATATATATATATAACATCTTTTGAATTCTTGGAGAGTAGTAATTTTCATTATTGATATATATATATATATATATATATGTATATATATATATATATATACACATAGTAAAACGGTTTGGGTATCTCCTTGATCAGCAAAGCTGTACTAGTCAGGGCCACTCCATACTAAGTTGGTTTGCTGTGAGCGATCAGACGAAAATCTCCCTCCATCACCAGTCTGCACTGACCGGCATAATGATAAAAATTGGCCAAACCCTGGTGTCAATTTACCTGGCTGAGGTCATTGTCCTGCAGTGAACTAAAAATGGCGGTATTTTTTGTTGTGTATATATATATATATATATATATATGGTAAATTTTTAGTTTCAGCCAAATTTGGAAAAATGCAATAAAAATATATTTGTTGCATCAGAAATAGTGTGGTTTCAATGAATTTAACGTTTATTTTGACTGCAAACCAACCGATTTAGAGATTTACTATGTATACCCTAGTTCATCCCACCAATTATGGGGGACACCCTTTGGGAACCGGGGTTTTGGGTGGGGGAAGGGGGGGGGGGAGGGTGTTGGGGCATTGAATGATAATTGCAATAAATGAATAATTAATGTTCCAGCACCCCTCCCCCATACCCCTAACTAGGCCTACCGGGGGGAGGGGGGTAGGGCCCCCCAGCGACCCCCCCTTAAAGCCACAGTAATTTTCAGGGCACCACAGAACCTAACAAACCCACCTAACCTAACCTAGGGGCCCTGTACCCCTACCGGGGGGGGGCTTCGCCCCCCCTGCGACCCCCCCTTATGGCCACAGTAATTTTCAAGGCACCACAGAACCTAACAAACCCACCTAACCTAACCTAGGGGCCCTGTACCCCTACCCGGGGGGGCTTCGCCCCCCCTGCGACCCCCCCTTAAGGCCACAGTAATTTTCAGGGCACCACAGAACCTAACAAACCCACCTAACCTAACCTAGGGGGCCTGTACCCCTACCGGGGGGGGGGGGGCTTCGCCCCCCCTGCGACCCCCCCTTAAGGCCACAGTAATTTTCAGGGCACCACAGAACCTAACAAACCCACCTAACCTAACCTAGGGGCCCTGTACCCCTACCGGGGGGGGGCTTCGCCCCCCCCTGCGACCCCCCCTTTAACCAGGGGTAAATTTGAATATATATATTTTGTTAAATCACTTCTTACCTTAAACGGAAGATGACGATGAAGATGTGGAATGTTGTGGTTGACCCTCTTCTGAATCATCAAGTACTGGAATACGTTCAGATTTGGTACAATACCACACATGTCTATCCTCACGAAAATGTAAAGGGCGAATCACATTTACCACACTGGACACTTAAAGGTAATACGGAATGCTCCCTTAGAAAACGATTCACTACTTCAGGAGTTCCATTATAATTCCCATGAAATCGGCCGATCACATCAAAATAGGAATAACGACATATTTCACACAACCGTACCGGAGGATCCATGACAGTAAAATGACGTGTGATGAAAATATAGAAACCGGAACTTTTGAAAACCGAAAACAAACGACAATCACGGGTTTCTCCCATAATGAAATAGGGAAAAAAACAAAAGAGTATCGTTTACAATGTTATATTGCACGAAAAACAGATCCTTGAAACAAGACTGAGAGACCAATGAATCGTCCAATAATAACCCTTGAAAAGAACCCAGTAGTATTTAGATTGGAGGAGCGACATTAGTGGGAGGAGCAAATGCGCATTCAAGTAAATATTGTCACATTGCGCAGTGGGGAGGAGCCAAGTAAGATGAAAACAGACATACAAACGAACAAGAGCTACCTTGCGTGCCCATGAAAAGATAAACACTAAACTTAGAAAAAGTCAAGACCTTCAATTCCTGAAATATTTTTTTTCTCTGTAAGTATGCATTAGCGACAATAATGTATTGAGAAGAAGTGTTTTGTTATCACGTGCTTTACTAGGAAAATATATTAATATAATACATTTCCCAATTTGGTTGAATCCAAAACTTTACCATATATATATATATATATATATATATATATATATATATATATATATATATATATATATATATATATATATATATATATATATATATATATATATATATATTATATATATATATATATATATATATATATATATATATATATATATATATTATATATATATATATTATATATATATATATATATATATATAAAGTTATTGTAGTTTTTTCAAAACCCAACGAACACCCTTAGAAGATTACAAGCTCCCAATTTCTCTGGATCTTATACCAATTTCTCTAATGTTATCCAAATTTCATTGGATTATATCCCAGTTTCTTTAGATTTTGTCCAAATTTCTCTGGATTTTATCTCAAAATCTCTTGATTTAATCCCAATTTATCTGGATTTTATCTCAATTTCTCTGAATTTTATCCCAATTTCTCAAGATATTATTCTATTTTCTCTAGATTTTATCCGAAAATCTCTTGATTTCATTCCAATTTCTCTAGATTTTATCCCAATTTTTCTGAATTCCATACCATTTTCTCTGAATTTTATAGCAATTTCTCTAGATGTTATTCCATTTTCTCTAGATTTCATCCCAATTTCTCTAAATTTCATCACAATTTCTCGAGATTTTATACCAAATTCTGTAATGTTATCCCAATTTCTTTAGGTTTTATCCCAATTTCTCTGGATTTTATACGTTTCTCTAGATTTTATCCCAAAATCTCTTGATTTCTCCCAATTTCTCTAGATTTTATCCCAATTTCTCCGAATTTTATTCTAATTTCTCTGAATTTCATCCCAATTTCTCTAGATATTCTATTTTCTCTAGATTTTATCCCAATTTTTCTTGATTTTATTAGTTTCTCTAAATTTTATCACAATTTCTTTGCATTTTATCTCAATTTCTCAAGATTTTATTCCAATTTCTCTAGATTTTATTCCAATCTCTCTGGATTTTATCCAAATTTCTCTAAATTTTAACTTAATTTCTCTGGATATTATCCCAATTTCTCTGGAATTTTTCCCAATGTGTCTAGATTTTATCCCAATTCCTCATGTTTTTATCCCAATTTATCTGGATTTTATCACAATATCTCCAGAATTTATCCCATTTTCTCCAGGTTTTAATCCAATTTCTCTTAGTTTTATCATAATTTCTCTAGAGATTATTAAAAATTTCTCTAGATTTTAACCCAATTCATTTTGGTTTTATCCCAATTTCTTTGGATTTTATCCCAAGTTCTCTAGATTTTATCCCGATTGCTATAGATTTTATCCCAATTTCTCTGTATCCTATCCCAATTTCTCTAGAATCTATTGCAATTTCTCTAGAATTTATCCCAATTTATCTAGATTTTAACCCAATTCCTCTTGGTTTCATCCCAATTTCTCAAGATTTTATCCCAATTTCTGTTGATTTTATCTTAATTTCTCTGGATTTTGTATATTTTTTTCCCAGTTTTATCCCAATTTCTTTAGAATGTATCCCAATTTTTCTAGAATCTATCCCAATTTCTCTAGAATTTATCCCAATTTCTGTAGATTTCATCCCAATTCCTCGTGGTTTTATAACAATTTATCTAGATTTTATCCTAATTTCTTTAGATTTTAACCCAAATTTCTCTGGATTTTATCACAATTTCTCTAGATTTTTTCCCACTTTCTCTGAATTTTATCCCAATTTCTCAAGATTTTATCCCAATTTCTCGAGATTCTATCCCAATTTTCTTTTTCTTATCAAAATGTCTCTAGATTTTATTCCAATTTCTTTTTATTTTATCCGAATTTCATTGGATTTTATCTTACTTTCTCTAGATTTTATCCCAATTTCTCTAAGATTATCCCAATTTCTGTAGATTACATCCCAATTCCTCGTAGTTTTATCACAATTTGTTTACATTTTATCCCAATTTCTATAGATTTTATCCCAATTTCTATAGATTTTATCCCAATTTCTCTTTGTCTTATCCAAATTTCTCTAGATTTTATTCCAATTTCTTCAATTTTATCCCAATTTCATTGGATTTTATCCCAATTTCTCTAGATTTTATCCCAATTTCTCTAATTTCATCCAAATTTATTTGGGTTTTATCCCATTTTTCTAGATATTATCCTAATTTCTCTTGATTTTATCCCAATTTCTATAGATTTTATACCAATTTCTTTAATTTTATCCCAATTTCATTGGGTTTTAACCCAATTTCTTTATATTTTATCCCAAATTCTCTTGATTTCATCCCAATTTCTCTGAATTTTATCCAAATTTCTCTGAATTTTATTGTAATTTCTCTATATTTTATCCCAATTTGTCTTATCCAAATTTCTCTAGATTTTTTTCCAATTTCTTTAATTTTATCCCAATTTCATTGTATTTTATCCCAATTTATATAGGTTTATCCCACTTTCTCTAGGTTTTATCCCAATTTCTCTAGATTTTATCCCAATTTCTCTAGATTTTATCCCAATTTCTCTAATTTCATCCCAATTTCTTTGAATTTTATCCAATTTTTTCTAGATTTTATCCCAATTTATCTAGTTTTTTTTCCAAATTTCTCATGATTTCTCCTAATTTCCATAGATTCTGTACCAATTTCTCTAGTTTTATTCTAATATTATTGGGTTTTATCTCTATTTCTTTAGATTCTATCCCAATTTCTATGGATTTTATCCCATTTTTATCTAGATTTTATCCCAATTTCTCTAGAATTCATCCCAATATCTCTGAATTTTATCCCAGTAATTCTGAATTTCATCCCAATTTCTCTAGATATTATTCCAATTTCTTTAGTTTTTAGCCCAATTTCTCTTGATTTTTCCCAATTTCTCTACATTTTATTCTTTTATCAATTTCTCGGACTTCTTCCCAATTTCTCTAGATTTTATCCCTATTTCCCTAGATTATATCCCGATCTTTCCAGATTTTATCTAAATAACTAGATTTTATCCTAATTCCTCTAGATTTATCCCCATATCCCTGAATTGTACCAATTTATCAAAATTATGTCTCAATTCTGTCACCATTTTTCTAGTCTGTGAACCAGTTTATCTAGATTTTACCCCATGTCTCCAAATTCTGTTCCCATTTTTCTAGTCTGTCAACCGGTTTACCTAGATTTTACCCCATGTCTCCAAATTCTGTTCCCATTTTTCTAGTCTGTGAACCGGTTTACCTAGATTTTACCCCATGTCTCCAAATTCTGTTCCCATTTTTCTAGTCTGTGAACCGGTTTGTCTAGATTTTACCCCATGTCTCCAAATTCTGTTCCCATTTTTCTAGTCTGTCAACCGGTTTGTCTAGATTTTACCCCATGTCTCCAAATTCTGTTCCCATTTTTCTAGTCTGTGAACCGGTTTATCTAGATTTTACCCCATGTCTCCAAATTCTGTTCCCATTTTTCTAGTCTGTCAACCGGTTTGTCTAGATTTTACCCCATGTCTCCAAATTCTGTTCCCATTTTTCTAGTCTGTCAACCGGTTTGTCTAGATTTTACCCCATGTCTCCAAATTCTGTTCCCATTTTTCTAGTCTGTGCACCGGTTTGTCTAGATTTTACCCCATGTCTCCAAATTCTGTTCCCATTTTTCTAGTCTGTGCACCGGTTTGTCTAGATTTTACCCCATGTCTCCAAATTCTGTTCCCATTTTTCTAGTCTGTGCACCGGTTTGTCTAGATTTTACCCCATGTCTCCAAATTCTGTTCCCATTTTTCTAGTCTGTGCACCGGTTTGTCTAGATTTTACCCCATGTCTCCAAATTCTGTTCCCATTTTTCTAGTCTGTGCACCGGTTTGTCTAGATTTTACCCCATGTCTCCAAATTCTGTTCCCATTTTTCTAGTCTGTGCACCGGTTTGTCTAGATTTTACCCCATGTCTCCAAATTCTGTTCCCATTTTTCTAGTCTGTGCACCGGTTTGTCTAGATTTTACCCCATGTCTCCAAATTCTGTTCCCATTTTTCTAGTCTGTGCACCGGTTTGTCTAGATTTTACCCCATGTCTCCAAATTCTGTTCCCATTTTTCTAGTCTGTGCACCGGTTTGTCTAGATTTTACCCCATGTCTCCAAATTCTGTTCCCATTTTTCTAGTCTGTGCACCGGTTTGTCTAGATTTTACCCCATGTCTCCAAATTCTGTTCCCATTTTTCTAGTCTGTGCACCGGTTTGTCTAGATTTTACCCCATGTCTCCAAATTCTGTTCCCATTTTTCTAGTCTGTGCACCGGTTTGTCTAGATTTTACCCCATGTCTCCAAATTCTGTTCCCATTTTTCTAGTCTGTGCACCGGTTTGTCTAGATTTTACCCCATGTCTCCAAATTCTGTTCCCATTTTTCTAGTCTGTGCACCGGTTTGTCTAGATTTTACCCCATGTCTCCAAATTCTGTTCCCATTTTTCTAGTCTGTGCACCGGTTTGTCTAGATTTTACCCCATGTCTCCAAATTCTGTTCCCATTTTTCTAGTCTGTGCACCGGTTTGTCTAGATTTTACCCCATGTCTCCAAATTCTGTTCCCATTTTTCTAGTCTGTGCACCGGTTTGTCTAGATTTTACCCCATGTCTCCAAATTCTGTTCCCATTTTTCTAGTCTGTGCACCGGTTTGTCTAGATTTTACCCCATGTCTCCAAATTCTGTTCCCATTTTTCTAGTCTGTGCACCGGTTTGTCTAGATTTTACCCCATGTCTCCAAATTCTGTTCCCATTTTTCTAGTCTGTGCACCGGTTTGTCTAGATTTTACCCCATGTCTCCAAATTCTGTTCCCATTTTTCTAGTCTGTGCACCGGTTTGTCTAGATTTTACCCCATGTCTCCAAATTCTGTTCCCATTTTTCTAGTCCGTGAACCAGTTTATCTAGATTTTACCCCATGTCTCCAAATTCTGTCCCCATTTTTCTAGTCCGTGAACCAATTTATCTAGATTTTACCCCATGTCTCCAAATTCTGTCCCCATTTTCCTAGTCCGTGAACCAGTTGGTCTAGATTTTACCCCATGTCTCCAAATTCTGTCCCCATTTTCCTAGTCCGTGAACCAATTTATCTAGATTTTACCCCATGTCTCCAAATTCTGTTCCCATTTTTCTAGTCCGTGCACCGGTTTGTCTAGATTTTACCCCATGTCTCCAAATTCTGTTCCCATTTTTCTAGTCCGTGCACCGGTTTGTCTAGATTTTACCCCATGTCTCCAAATTCTGTTCCCATTTTTCTAGTCTGTGCACCGGTTTGTCTAGATTTTACCCCATGTCTCCAAATTCTGTTCCCATTTTTCTAGTCTGTGCACCGGTTTGTCTAGATTTTACCCCATGTCTCCAAATTCTGTTCCCATTTTTCTAGTCTGTGCACCGGTTTGTCTAGATTTTACCCCATGTCTCCAAATTCTGTTCCCATTTTTCTAGTCTGTGCACCGGTTTGTCTAGATTTTACCCCATGTCTCCAAATTCTGTTCCCATTTTTCTAGTCTGTGCACCGGTTTGTCTAGATTTTACCCCATGTCTCCAAATTCTGTCCCCATTTTTCTAGTCCGTGAACCGGTTTATCTAGATTTTACCCCATGTCTCCAAATTCTGTCCCCATTTTTCTAGTCCGTGAACCGGTTTATCTAGATTTTACCCCATGTCTCCAAATTCTGTCCCCATTTTTCTAGTCCGTGATCCAATTTATCTAGATTTTACCCCATGTCTCCAAATTCTGTCCCCATTTTTCTAGTCCGTGAACCAGTTTATCTAGATTTTACCCCATGTCTCCAAATTCTGTCCCCATTTTTCTAGTCCGTGAACCAATTTATCTAGATTTTACCCCATGTCTCCAAATTCTGTCCCCATTTTCCTAGTCTGTGAACCAGTTGGTCTAGATTTTACCCCATGTCTCCAAATTCTGTTCCCATTTTTCTAGTCTGTGAACCAGTTTATCTAGATTTTACCCCATGTGTGACGGGCCGAGAGAGGAGTTGTGAACTCAAAGGCAGATTGGAAACGACTGAGTTATTTATTAAGGAACACACTTCTTTATATACAAAACCTCAAGGCAACAGGACATGACCTGTTCGAGAGACAGATAATGTTACTGAGCAAAACGGAGACATGATCATTCAGGTTCTTTTTAATGCGAGGGAAGAGCGCAGATACAAGCATAATATATACAAAATAATTATGTACAATTGTGTGACACACGGTTGGTACATGGCTCCCCCCCCTAAAAATGACATACTGTACATGTTAAATAGGGCGCCCTGATCTAGAGAGGCGAACTGTAGGCGGGTCATCTGGCAGAAGATAAGCAGGTTTTAGACGATCAATGGAGACCCAGTCTTCTTTGCCCCGAATGTTTAGGAGGAATGCTTTCGGACTGCGTCGGATCACAAGGAAAGGGCCCGTGTAAGGGGGCGTTAGTGGTGGCTTGCTGGTGTCGTTGCGCAGGAAGACGTGCGTTGCAGAGTGCAAGTCCGTTGGTATGTGATGCTTCGCTGGGGGCTTGTAAGTCTGGCGGCACGGAGTAAATTTTCCCACGACGTGACGTATGCGCTGGAGATCGTCGGAGGAGGTTGTAGAAGGAAAAAACTCGGCAGGGACGACCAACGGGTCGCCATACACCATTTCGGCTGCCGAGACGTCGAGGGCGTCTTTAGGAGTGATCCTTAGTCCAAGGAGGACCCAGGGAAGCTGAGTAAACCAGTTGCAATCCTTGCAGCGGGACATCAAAGCTGCTTTGAGGGTGTGATGAAAACGTTCAACCATTCCATTGGCAGCGGGGTTGTAGGCCGTTGTCTGATGTAGGGTGATGCCCAGGAGATTCGCTAATGACGTCCATAATTGAGAGGTGAAAGTTGTTCCCCTGTCAGAAGTAATATGCTCAGGGATACCGAATCTTGAAATCCATCCAGAGAGTAAGGCAGATGTACATGAGGCGGACGTTGCAGTTTCCATGGGAATGGCTTCAGGCTAACGAGTGGAGCGGTCGATGACGGTAAACAGGTAACGATGTCCTTGTGATGTGGGTAGGGGGCCTACAACGTCGACGTGAATGTGTGCGAAACGACGCTGAGGTTGAGGAAAGGTGCCCACTCCTGAATCCGTGTGTCGATGTACGTTGGAAGTTTGGCAAGAAGTACACGCATGGACCCAATCCTTAGCATCCTTAGAAATGCCGTGCCAAATAAACTTTGCCTTCAGCAGCTGTGCAGTAGAACGGCACGAGGGATATGAAAAGCCGTGGATGAAATCAAACACCTGTCGGCGCATGGGAGCAGGAATCCAAGGTCGCGGTCTACCAGTACTGACGTCACAGAGGAGGGTGGTGTTGGAGTCTTCGAGGGGAACATCCTCCCAACGGAGGGACGTGCAGGATGTCCTACAAGCTTGATACTCTGGATCCTGTCGTTGGGCTTCAGCCAGGGCGTTGTAATCCAATCCCAGTTGAACGGCAGCCAACGTGTTTCTTGACAGGGCATCGGCAACGGGATTCATTTTCCCAGGGACGTATTGGAGGGTGCAATTGTATTCAGCCACGGCGGAGAGATGTCGGCGTTGACGGGCGGACCAGGCGTCAGACTGTTGAGTGAAAGCATGCACCAGAGGCATGTGGTCTGTACGAATGACGAAGGGCGTACCTTCTAGGAAATGACGAAAGTGACGGACAGCCAAGTGCACCGCCAGCAATTCTCGATCGAAGGTAGAATAACCCGATTCTGCCTTGGACAGTTTTCAGCTGAAGAAGGCCAATGGGCGGGGCGAGCCTTTGACCACCTGCTCGAGTACTGCACCAATAGCGACGTCGCTGGCATCGGTGGAGAGAAGGAGAGGGGCGTGTGGGATAGGAAAAGTGAGAGCCGCAGCAGTTGATAGGGCCTTCTTTGCATTACAGAAGGCTGCTTCTTGAAGGGGACCCCACTTCAGGTCCTTTGGCTTGCCCTTGAGGGAGGCGTAGAGGGGAGCAAGAGTGGCGGCAATGGCTGGCAGAAAACGGTGATAATAGTTGATCATGCCCAAGAATTCCTGCAGAGCTTTGACGGTCGAGGGCGTGGGGAAATTCTGAACGGCTGCTACCTTCTCAGGGAGGGGATGGACTCCTTCAGGAGTGATACGGTGCCCTAAGAACGACACTTCGTTGGCGCCAAAGGTACACTTGTCGTACCGGACTAGAAGGCCGTTTTGTTGCAGGCGGTCGAGCACGATGCGCAGGTGACGGAGGTGTTCCTCTTTTGAGGAGGAGAACACAAGTATGTCGTCCACATAACATACACACAAAGGGAGGTCCCCTAAGATGCCATCCATGAGACGTTGAAACGTTGCCCCAGCATTACGAAGGCCAAAACAGGAGTAATTGAAGGTGTATGTGCCAAACGGAATGGTGATGGCGGTCTTGGGGATGTCTTCTGGGTTCATAGGCACCTGATAATACCCCTTCAGGAGGTCGAGCGTAGAGAAAACCTTCGCTTTGTGCAGGTAGGAGGTTACATTGGCAATGTTTGGGAGGGGGTAGTGATCCGGTTCTGTTTGCATGTTCAGGCGCCTGTAATCCCCGCACGGACGGAGGGAGCCGTCTTTCTTCAGAACGATGTGTAAGGGTGACGACCATGGGCTGGAGGCCTTTTGGCAAAGGCCCATTTTCTCCATTTCGGCGAACGTCTGTTTGGCGGTTGCCAATTGTTCCGGTACTAGACGTCTGAATTTTGCGAAGACTGGGGGTCCCGTCGTCTTGATATGGTGATAAATACCGTGCTTGGCAGGAACCGTGGGCGTTTGGCGAAGTTCTGGACGGAAAACTTCCGGGTACGACGTGAGGAGGTGGGCGTAGGCATCCGTGGGCCGCTGATGTGGAGAG
Organism: Palaemon carinicauda; assembly: GCF_036898095.1. Lineage (NCBI taxonomy): Eukaryota > Metazoa > Arthropoda > Malacostraca > Decapoda > Palaemonidae > Palaemon > Palaemon carinicauda. The sequence continues at coordinate 58,353 of NW_027172291.1, read as the reverse complement.
CGAGGTTAGAGGGGGCGGGTTGAAGAGGTGTCGACAAGTACGAGTCTGCGTTGACCAATCGTCGGTGGGCGACATCGACCAGAAGGTGGAAATGAGAGAGGAAATCCGCACCGAGGATTGGCATTGTGACGTCAGCAACGAGAAACTTCCAATTGAATTTACCGTTTCCGAATAATAATGTGAGGTTCTCGTAACCGTAGGTGGGTATCGCAGATCCGTTGGCAGCTACCAAGCGGACGTCGGCAGATGTAGACAGACTACGTTGTGCCTTGAAGAGTTTCCTTGGCAAAAGAGAACGATAAGCACCCGTGTCTACCAAAAATCGCACGCCCGTTCCTGCATCCTGTAAAAAGAAAAGATTAGAAACATGGGAGGCCACCGCCACAAGCGATGGCCTACTTACACGTTTTTTGGCCACTGACAATCTTTGGCACATTTCTTCGCGGTTGCCCCGAATCTGAAGTGGTAGTAGCAAAACTGCGGCGGATGGGGGGGTAGTAAGTGGCTGTAGAAGTCGTTCGTTGGGGCGCGAGCGATTGGTGGGTGGTGGGCGGCTTTGTCGCCGCTTCGGCACGTCACGGGATAGGCATGTATGTCCTACGGCATTCATGTCAGCTTCGGTTGACGTTGAATAGGCATCCTCGTCGTCAGGGGTGGAGGCGTTGATGGAGGTCTTGAAGTGGCTGTCCATAAGGGCGTCAGCTTTGGTCATCAAGTCCTTTATGGGTAAACTATCGACATCGGGTATGGCAGCGCGCACAGGTTCAGGTAAACGGCGTATCCAAAGGGCACGGAGCAGGTTCACCTCACGAGGAGAGCCGTCTGCGGCAGGTTGAAGGCGAGCGATACTGGTCATTTCCCTGAGGGCAAGCGAAGCCCTTTGGTCCCCCAACGGTTGTTGCGAGAGCTGAAAAAGCTTTGCTATACGGGTGGCTGGCGACGGCGAGTACTGCTACAGAAGGTATGATTTGAGGTTGTCATACGCTATTGGGGTGTCTCCTTGTTCACAAAGCCAGTCGGATATTTCTGAGAAGGTGTCCTCGGGTATCGCCGCGAGAACATAATCCGCTTTGGTGGTTAAGCGAGTCACGCCCCTGATACGAAACTGGACTTCTGCGCGCTGAAACCAAGCAAACGCCTCTCCGCTGGCAAACGATGAAAGTTTGAATGGAGCGGCCGCAGCACCAACTGCCGTAGAGTCCGCCATAGTACCAAGGATGAAGGGGCGAGGAGGTGGGGGTGGAAAGCGGTGGGAGCGAGTCGACTTCCGGGGTCACCAATGTGACGGGCCGAGAGAGGAGTTGTGAACTCAAAGGCAGATTGGAAACGACTGAGTTATTTATTAAGGAACACACTTCTTTATATACAAAACCTCAAGGCAACAGGACATGACCTGTTCGAGAGACAGATAATGTTACTGAGCAAAACGGAGACATGATCATTCAGGTTCTTTTAAGTGCGAGGGAAGAGCGCAGATACAAGCAAAATATATACAAAATAATTATGTACAATTGTGTGACACACGGTTGGTACACATGTCTCCAAATTCTGTTCCCATTTTTCTAGTCTGTGAACCAGTTTATCTAGATTTTACCCCATGTCTCCAAATTCTGTTCCCATTTTTCTAGTCTGTGAACCAATTTATCTAGATTTTACCCCATGTCTCCAAATTGTGTTTCCATTTTTGTAGTCTGTGAAACAGTTTATCTATTTTTTACCCCATGTCTCCAAATTGTGTTTCCATTTTTCTAGTCTGTGAACCAGTTTATCTAGATTTTACCCCATGTCTCCAAATTCTGTTCCCATTTTTCTAGTCTGTGAACCAGTTTATCTAGATTTTACCCCATGTCTCCAAATTCTGTTCCCATTTTTCTAGTCTGTGAACCAATTTATTTAGATTTTACCCCATGTCTCCAAATTGTGTTTCCATTTTTGTAGTCTGTGAAACAGTTTATCTACATTTTACCCCATGTCTCCAAATTCTGTTCCCATTTTTCTAGTCTGTGAACCAATTTATTTAGATTTTACCCCATGTCTCCAAATTCTGTTCCCATTTTTCTAGTCTGTGAACCAGTTTATCTAGATTTTACCCCATGTCTCCAAATTCTGTTCCCATTTTTCTAGTCTGTGAACCAGTTTATCTAGATTTTACCCCATGTCTCCAAATTCTGTTCCCATTTTTCTAGTCTGTGAACCAGTTTATCTAGATTTTACCCCATGTCTCATAATTCTGTTCCCATTTTTCTAGTCTGTGAACCAGTTTATCTAGATTTTACCCCATGTCTCCAAATTCTGTTCCCATTTTTCTAGTCTGTGAACCAATTTATCTAGATTTTACCCCATGTCTCCAAATTCTGTTCCCATTTTTCTAGTCTGTGAAACAGTTTGTCTAGATTTTACCCCATGTCTCCAAATTCTGTCCCCATTTTTCTAGTCTGTGAACCAGTTGGTCTAGATTTTACCCCATGTCTCCAAATTCTGTTCCCATTTTTCTAGTCTGTGAACCAGTTCATCTAGATTTTACCCCATGTCTCCAAATTCTGTTCCCATTTTTCTAGTCTGTGAACCAGTTTATCTAGATTTTACCCCATGTCTCCAAATTCTGTTCCCATTTTTCTAGTCTGTGAACCAGTTGGTCTAGATTTTACCACATGTCTCCAAATTCTGTTCCCATTTTTCTAGTCTGTGAACCAGTTGGTCTAGATTTTACCCCATGTCTCCAAATTCTGTTCCCATTTTTTCTAGTCTGTGAACCAGTTTATCTAGATTTTACCCCATATATCCAAATTCTGTTCCCATTTTTCTAGTCCGTGAACCAACTTATCTAGATTTTACCCTATATCTCCAAATTTTGTTCCAATTTTTCTAGTCTGTGAACCAGTTTATCTAGATTTTACCCCATGTCTCCAAATTCTGTTCCCATTTTTCTAGTCTGTGAACCAGTTTATCTAGATTTTACCCCATGTCTCCAAATTCTGTCCCCATTTTTCTAGTCTGTGAACCAGTTTATCTAGATTTCATCCCATGTCTCCAAATTCTGTCCCCATTTTTCTAGTCTGTGAACCATTTTATCTAGATTTTAAACCAGTATTCTAGATTTCATCCCATTTTCACCATATATTCTCCCCCTCTCTGTCCCTTCCTGCTTCGTGAATTCCCAGCATCTGGGTACGAAAGGTCCCAAGGCCTCCTGGGATCCAACACTCTGGTCAATTCGTCCCAAAAAGTCGCCCATAAAACAAAACATTGAATTTCTTCTTCCTTCCGCCGATGGCGCTGATTTATGGACTCGTCCGATACAAATCTCTCTCCGGATTTGACAGATCAATCCCTTTTTTTATATAATTAGTGTTCAATGATGATTAGTTTCCTTTAAAGGGGGGAGGGGGATTTTCCAATCTCTTTGAAGATTAATCATCAGTTTTTATTCGGATGTGGGTGCAGGTGGGGGAGGAAGTAAAAAAAAAAAAAATGATGGGTGGAATGAGAAAAAGGAATAATGGATAATGGATAAAAGATGATAGAATTTAAACTGGAATAGTTTTGCCTTTCAGGAGAAGGAAGGTTAAGCGAGCCAGAAAAAAGGAAGTAGGATATATATATATATATATATATATATAATATATATATATATATATATATATATTTATATATATATATGTATATATATATTCAGTCATATATACTGTAATTACTCGATCTCTTCTCGTCCCTCGGGTATGAGAGAGAGAGAGAGAGAGAGAGAGAGAGAGAGAGAGAGAGAGAGAGAGAGAGAGAGAGAGAGGGAGTAGTGAAACCCTTGTGAGTAAGGGGTTTTCCAAGAGGTACACTTAGAATTGTGGGGGGGGAGGGTTGAATCTGTAAGTGTGTATGTGTTTGTGCATATTTATCTAAATGTTTATCTGTCATTTTTGACGGGTCGCGTACACTAGTCTAGGCATATTCCTTCCTCTAGTTTATTAAAACAAGTATAACCACCTGGGAGAGAGAGAGAGAGAGAGAGAGAGAGAGAGAGAGAGAGAGAGAGAGAGAGAGAGAGAGAGAGAGAGAGAGAGAATTGATAATGTAAAAAGTGTTTTTGAAAGAATATACAAAACACTTTGGAGGTTGTGCCTTAAGAGAGAGAGAGAGAGAGAGAGAGAGAGAGAGAGAGAGAGAGAGAGAGAGAGAGAGAGAGAGAGAGAGAGAGAGAGAGAGAGAGAGAGAGCGATAATTGATAATGTAAAAAGTGTTTTTGAAAGAATATACAAAACAGTTTGGAGGTTGTGCCTTAAGAGAGAGAGGAGAGAGAGAGAGAGAGAGAGAGAGAGAGAGAGAGAGAGAGAGAGAGAGAGAGAGAGAGAGAGAGAGAGAGACTCTCTTCTCAAGGCATAGTTAAATCCACATATTAACTTGACCTTTGCTTCTATGGAGAATGAACTCGACCAATGTAATCAACAGCCTCATGCATAATTAATGGGGTTCTTCGCCCCCATTATATCCCATTCTGTTTCTGGGAAGGGGTGTGGGTGGATGTAGTAAGAGGAAGAGAGGACAATTTGCTGATAAACGTTAAAATGTTCTGCCCAAACAATCTCCTGATAAATGTTCAAACGTTCTGCCAAACAATCTGATAAACGCTCAAACATTCTGCCAAACAATCTCCTGATAAACGTTCAAACGTTAAGCCAAACAATCTCCTGATAAACTTTCAAACGTTCTTCCAAACAATCTCCTGATAAACGCTCAAACATTCTGCCAAACAATCTCCTGATAAACGTTCAAACGTTCTGCCAAACAATCTCCTGATAAACGTTCAAAAGTTCTGCCAAACAATCTCCTGATAAACGCTCAAACATTCTGCCAAACAATCTCCTGATAAACGTTCAAACGTTCTGCCAAACAATCTCCTGATAAACGTTCAAACGTTCTTCCAAACAATCTCCTGATAAACGTTCAAACGTTCTGTCACACAATCTCTTAATAACGTTTCAGTTCAACTGGAAACTTTTGATTGGAAAGGAACATAAAACTGGGGGAAAAAAGGTGCTACAAAGCAACACCAGGTGATTATATTATAAACATGACATCCCCACAATATTTTTCATATTTTTATTTCATTCATGTTTAGTGAAATCGTTCATTTGATGAGACTGGAAACCATTTAACACGAAAAACTCATTATTATTATTATTATTGTTATTATTATTATTATTATTATTATCATTATCATTATTATTATTATTACTTGCTAACCTACATCCCTAATTGTAAAAGCAGGATCTATAAGCCCAAGGGCTCCAACGGGGAAAATAGCCTAGTGAGGAAAGGAAACAAGGAGAAATAAAATATTTTAAGAGAAGTAACAAGATTCAAATAAGTATAAAATCTTTAACAAAACAAGCGGAAGAAAAATAAGATAGAATAGTGTGCCCGAATGTACCCTCAAGCAAGAGAACTTTAACCTAACATAGTGGAAGACCATGGTACAGAGGCTACAGCACTACCCAAGAATAGAGAACAATTGTTTGATTTTGAAACGAAAAATCTCATCTCATTTGTTTAATACATAAAAGATTCCGTTGTTTTTAATATTTTTAATATCGTAAAGCCACAATATAAAACAATTCATCCATAAGACATTAATATATAAGTTTAATGTATTACCTGAAAATCCCAGAATGTACATAAACATCAGTGTAAACAGTGTTTACCACGAATTAATAAATGAATGAATTACCTGGAAGGAGGTAGTTCCATAAGACCTTCCAGTTATTTAGTCCAGAAATTACTTAGAACTATCCTTGTTTATACAACATTGAGTCATCCAGTTAAGAGATTAGATGATATAACAGATGATGCGAAGTCTAACCTTTATTATTCAAGAGCATCGTACATTCAGGAGAAAAGTCATCGTTCTTTTCCCTCCGAGAAGAAACTCTCAATCAATATTCCAGAGGCTTAACGAGATTACCCCCAAGAAGAACCACTTAATCAGATTCTCCTTTTTGTATTGACACAGCTTCTTTCTTTCCCTGACTTCAATAGAGGTGAGATTAAAAGGGAAGGCATCCGGAGATTCGTTCGTTTGTTTTCCTGTTATAAAGCAAAAGTTAAGTTACGTAGAGTAAGACGTTTTTCCTTGACGAGATATTTTCTAGACTTTGACTTCCCCCGCAGAGATGCTCTACTGACATTGAGAATTAAGTCGACTGAAGTTATTTACAACCTCATGAATAATTGATGAGATCCCCTTGTTAATCTCTCAGTGGGCGTGGGTGGAGATGGGCGTGGTGCTAATCGGGATTAGGTAAGGTTCCTGCAGGATCGTCACGCAGCGGAAGGTCAAGGACTATCGTAAAGCACAGAAGAAAATGAGACTTATGTGCGGGAAACTATCCTGAGAAATTACATAGAATCGAATGCATGTTATAGCCGCTTTCTTTTCGAGAAAACAGTCCTCAAATGGGGTTTTACAGTTGCCATTTTAAGTGATAAAATCTCATTTAATGCATAATAATCCATAAAAGCTCCGAAGACTAATCACAATATCTTCAGCCATGATAGATTTTCAATCTACATTATCCACAACAATGTGATTTTTTCAAGATGTCGCATAAACCTTGAGAAGAGAATAATCCTACAAGAAGGTGAAGCTGCAACATAGGCTAGGCTTCATTATTTCATCTAGCAGAAGCTTTGAAGCTAAATGTATTATATTTTCATTCCCAGGAAGTTTTTTTTACAAAGAAGTTAAAATTAAACAGAATGTTTTTAATCATTTATGTTATGCAATTTCTTTGTTGATCTTGAAATACAAAAGAGGTGTAGATGTCTTTATTAAGTTCCATACTCATTCATGTTTCTGGAAGTCCCTATTGGTTAAATCTAACTTGAAAGGAACTTAGGTTGTAAACAATCAATTGTGAATCCAACAAAGAAGCACTTGAGGGTTTAAAGTAAATTAAGTGGTATCTGATAAACGTCAAATTACTACTTATCAGTGAGTGAGTGTTGTTCCTGTATTATTATTATTATTATTACTACTACTACTACTACTACTACTACTACTACTACTACTACTACTACTACTACTACTACTACTACTACTACTATTATTATTATTATTATTATTATTATTATTATTACTAGCTAAGCTACAACCATATATAAAAAAGCAAGCTGCTATATGTCCAAGGGTTCCAACAGGGAAGAATAGCCCAGTGAGGAAAGGAAATAAGGAGATAAATAAACGATATGAAAAATAATTGAATATTAAAATAGAATATTTTAATAACAGTAAAAACATCAAAACAGATATTTCATATATTAACTATAAAAAGTATAAGCTAGGATGGAAAAGAACAACAGGAAGTTGGCAACTCTGTTGTCAGACAAGTCATCCGGTTAGTCATACCACTCATTTTCAGACTGGTTGATTCCCTTCAATTTTCTATTTCATTCTTCAATTCTTAAGGTATCTGATAAGCCCTTTTTCCGAGGAGGTGTTTTCATTACCCATAAGTTCAGTTTCTTGGTTATAAAAAAAGTCATTTAACTAAGAAACTTCAATTGGCGTCTCAGACTTTTATTGTTTTAGCTTTTGATGGCCTATTGGAAACATCCCTGTCTGGTGATCGCCAGACTGGGGTTCGAGTCCCACTCAAATTTGATGGTTTCTTGTGTCTGTAACCTCACCATCCTTGTGAGTTACGGGGAGCTTATAGGTATATCTGCTGAGTCACCAGCATCCATTGCCTAACCCTCTTGGGTCCTAGCTTGGGTGGAGAGGGGTCTTACGCGCTGATCATATGTACATATGGTCATTTTCTAGAGTATTGTCCTGCTAGATAGGATATTGTTACTGTCCCTTGCCTCTGCCAGTCATGAGTGGCCTTTATACCTTAGAAGGAACGATCTTTTGACCCAAGGAAGCGACTATGACAATTTCTTGGATCATGAATAAAAATAAATGCAAAATATAGATTGTAAATTTCCTAATATATTTAATGAGAATCCTAATAAACTTTTTTTTGGATGTAATACACTAAACTATACAACATACAAATTAATATTTAAAAAAAAAAACGTTAATATAAATGTGTCCATTTTATAATCAAATATTCATTTATTTGATTATGGATTCGTTCTCAGAATACTAAAAAAAAAAAAAAAAAAAAAAAAAAAAAAAAAAAAAAAATCAATATTTCCCACCCACGTAATGATGATAGAAACAGATGGAAACCAGACATTGCTTCCACTCGGTCAGAAACATTTGATTGATGGGATGGAAACATTGAAGGAAACTTGCTGTCGAGACAGGATTGTTTTTTTAGGATAGAAAAGATCAGTGGGGCTTCTAAAGTTTACTTCT
>NW_027172291.1:37500-42500 GCF_036898095.1 Palaemon carinicauda | reverse complement strand
ATATATATATATATATATAAATTATATATATATATATATATTCCTTTCTGAGTGGGATACCTTAACGGGGTGAAAGGGTTTGTGTATCTCCATGACCAGTAAAGGTGTACTATGTACTATTCAGGGCCACGCATTCTAGGTTGGTTTATTGTGAGGGATCAGGCAAAAGTCTCCCACCATCCCCAATCTTGTGTTTGCCAGCGTGTTTATGAAAATTGGCCAAACCCCAGACATGAATGCGGAGATAACTGAGGCTTTTGTGCTGCAGTGGAGTAGAAAAGGGTGCAATTGTTGTTGTTGTTGTTGTTGTAATAAATGCTGTATATATGTCTAGTATTCATATAGAAAGAGGGTTAAAGCAAGTTAAAATTCATTAGCCCCAAAAAAGGCTCCCAATGCTTTTATAATAATCATGGTAATAAAGCCTTAGTCAGCATTTTACAAAATAGGAGAGCCTCCAAGTCGCCTGTCTATCATTATTAAAAGAAATAAGTTTTGAATAAGCTGCTCATCATTAAAACTTCTCGGACAAAACTTCATAAAAGTTAGCATGGAGGCTTAACTAAAAAAATATTCTTATACAAAATAGAGTATCTCGCAACTCGAGCTTCGTATATACAAAAGAGTAATTGGCAACGCCAAGCAAATCTCTGTACAAAACTTGTGTTTTTCGAGTATTATTAAATGGGAGGTTTTTCTTGTATAGATTACTTCATTTTCTTTGGTATGAAAAGATTGTTATTATAATTCCATAAAAGTTTAGTTTTATGGGAAGATTTACTTTTGATTTTCTAGTTATGTTTTTATGAACAATTTTATGTTTTTTTTTAATAATAATCTATTGAAATATTTCCTTTTCAACACCAATTTATCATTGAAGAAATTATGTATTTTGATAAATAATTTTTAGAAGAATATACTTTATATCATTGAAGAGATGAATTTGATACATCTCAACTCTATACGAATATATTCTTGAGGATTTTGAAAGATATATCCTTTTTTTATATAATTTATTCCCAAGTAAGGGCAATCATCTTATATTTCTTATAGCATGAAACATCTCATAATGAAAAACGTATTAACGTTTCATATCAACAACTTATATTTTCATCCATTTCCATTAAAGGGAGGAAACCAAATTTGTTTATGATTTTATTCTAATTCATTATTTTTCATATCGTTTTCTTATTTCCTTATCTCCTTTCCTCACTGGGCTATTTTTCCCTGTTGGAGCCATTGGACTTATAGCATCTTGTTTTTTCAACAAGGGCTGTAGCTTAGCTATAATTAGCAGCACGAAAGCAGTGTATATATAGTCTATATACCCACATATATAGCATATATATACATCTACATATCTATGTTATGTATGTATATATATAAATAAAATAACCTACAATTTGTGAAATATTAAATTTATTGAGCTTTTGAGGGGACCATCTCCCTGGTTTTCTGAAAACGAAGGTAGATGGTCCCTTCAAAAGCTCAATAAATTTAATTTTTCACAAATTGTGGGTTATTTTATTTACTGTGTATATACTGTATATATATATATATATATATATATATATATATATATATATATATATATATATATATATGTGTGTGTGTGTGTGTGTGTGTGTTTACGTATATAAAGTTTTGTATCATCCTCTCTCTCTATAACTTCAAAGAAACCAATGAAAATAGTCAGCCTTTTTCTCTCACGTTGCCTGATATCATTTCCATGTCTGGATTCCCCCTTTTTTTAATATGTAAATTCTCTAATGAATTTTTTCCTTCCAGGACTGTCACAGAAGAGAGCCTTCTGCTTTTTAGCTTCATTTTTTAATGAAATTGATGACTTTATTTTTTATGTATCACATTTTATATTTTAAAGTTTTGCGTTAATTTTTTCATTGTTTTTATGTGTTTTATTGTATTTTATGTGAAAGGTCTGAGGGTAATTTTGATGCTTGGCTTAGATTGAACCCTAAGTTTTTTATTCATCATCATCATCATCATCTCTTACGCCTATTGACGCAAAGGGCCGCGGTTAGATTTCGCCTGTCGTCTCTATCTTGAGCTTTTAAATCAATACCTCTCCATTCATTATCTCCTACTTCACGTTTCATATACCTCAGCCATGTAGGCCTGGGTCTTCTAATTCTTCTTGTGGAGCCCAGTTGAAAGTTTGGTGAAGAGCATTCCCAAACCATTTCCACATCCATCATTTTGGTTTACATCAGTTGTACTTAATTCTTAGCTAAGTTTTCATACCTTATATTTTATAGGGTTGTGGTGGTCTATGTAGTAACGTCCTTGACTGGTGATTGCCAGACTGGTGTTTTGAGCCCCAGTCAAACTTGTTAGTTCCACTGGTCGCTGCAACCTCACCATCCTTGTTACCTAAGGGTTGGGAAGGTTGTTGGGAAGCCCCGTAGGTTTACATGCCGAGTCATCATCAGACATTGCCTTGCCTTCCTTGGTCCTAGCTGGGGTGGAGAGGGGGCCTAGGAGCTGATCATATGTATATATGGTCAGTCTTCAGAGCATTGTCCTGCTTGATAGGGCAATGTCACTGTCCCTCTCCTCTGCCATTCATTAGCGGCCTTTAAACTTTTAAAAAGATAAGTTTAAACCCTAAATTTTGGATAGAATTTGATTTCCTTAATATTAAATTAAGTTTTCAGTTTTCATAAAACTTTCTTATTATGGTCAAAGGATAATTTTAAGTCATTGAACATCGTCTTCTATCAAAACTCCTTCCTAATTCTACAGTTAAATAACTCCCATTCACTTTACAAGAAATAGAAATCGATTATTTTATGGACAAGCAATCACTACTACATAATATCTTTTATATTTAATTTGAGACTTAAGTCGGATTGCTCACAACAAACCAACCTAGTATGGATGACCCTGACTAGTACACAGCTTTGCTGATTAAGGCAATACACAAACCCTTCCACCACGTTAATGTAACGAGGAACCAACTCCAACTCAAAACATTATCTTCCCCCTTCCCTCCCTTACCAAGATGGCCGCCAAAGAGAACCAAAGGAGCAAACAGGAACCAACTCCAACTCAAAACATTACCTTCCCCCTTCCATCCCTTACCAAGATGGCCGCCAAAGAGAACCAAGGGAGCAAACAGGAACCAACTCCAACTCAAAACATTACCTTCCCCCTTCCATCCCTTACCAAGATGGCCGCCAAAGAGAACCAAAGGAGCAAACAGGAACCAACTCCAACTCAAAACATTACCTTCCCCCTTCCATCCCTTACCAAGATGGCCGCCAAAGAGAACCAAAGGAGCACACAGGAACCAACTCCAACTCAAAACATTACCTTCCCCCTTCCATCCCTTACCAAGATGGCCGCCAAAGAGAAGTAAAGGTGCGAACATCAACCCCTTCAACTCAAATTCAAAATAAGTCTGCCAAACGAAACTGCTCGTCCCTTTTATCTCTTGTTATCCGCGCGCCAAATGAGTTCCTACTTTTTTCTTGCAAAATCCATTTTATTTTCTATTTTGCCATGACCCAAACTTTTGCGACGCAAAGTTTTATTGACAGGATTTAATTCGTTGCGTCCCTTTTTTGCACCTAAGTACGTTTTTTATGCCAAGGTAAAAGATATGCTTCGCGTTTTTTGTTCCTTGGGTCATACCCTGGAGAGAGGGGGTAACCCGAGACGAAATGGGGGGGCGGCGGTGTTGAATCCCTGTTTACATATATATCCAGATATATAGCAAGTTTCCTGGACCTGGGTTCGATTCCCGGCCAGTCAGAAGCTATTGTCTTTGTGGGATTTCGCCTGGGGCTCTGATCCCGAGGTCATTTGGAGTATCCGGACATAAATATATAGAAAATATATGGCTTATTTGAATATGAAAAACACGTCTGAATGTGCAAAATTTATCATATATATCTATATATATATATATATATATATATATATATATATACATACATATATATATATATATATATATATATATATATTCATATATATATATATATATATATATATATATATATATATATATATTCATATATATATATATATATATATATATATATATATATATTTGTGTGTGTGCGTGTGTGTGTATATATATATCCAACAACATCAATAACAATTGCAACCTTTTCTTTTCCACTACAAGACAAACCCCTCAGACATGTCCTTATTCATGTCTGGGGTTTGGCCAGTTTTCATCCCCACGCTGGCCAGTATGGATTGGTGAAGGTGTGAGACCATAGTCTGATCGCCCACAGCAAACCAACCTAATATGGGTAGCCTGACTAGTACAGCTTTACTGATCGTGTCGATACACAAACACTTTCACCACATTGAGGTATCCTTTTATGTATGTGAAACATTTTGTTTTGTTTTATCGTTTTGCTTACTCTTATGATTTTCTTTCAATTATCCTATATATCTTATAATTCTCTCTCTCTCTCTCTCTCTCTCTCTCTCTCTCTCTCTCTCTCTCTCTCTCTCTCTCTCTCTCTCTCTCTCTCCCCACCACAAGTGAAAATAGTTCGCTTCAAACTCTAAATCATCCTTTATGGCCGACAGAATTTAATTATCACAGTGATGAACGCCACACTTTATAGGGCTTCTCTAATTCCTACCATATTACAGCCTTTTTTAGTCGTGTCTTTTGTATAGCCAAGTTGAAGACTAGAGAGGAATAGATGATACTACTCATGAAATATGAAAAATTATGAATATATGTTAAAAAGAATTTGAAATATATTGATTTTAATTTTTGTAATCTAGTTTAGGTTGAGAAAGGGGATGTTTTAAAATCTAGTATCAATGATGAAATATGGAAAATTATTAAATTAATCGAAAAATGAACAGGAAATATGTTAATTTTATATATTGGATTCTTTTTTTAAGTTACTAAGTGGTATTTTGTTTTAAGTTAGTAATGATGAAATATTAAAAATAATGATTAGAATATGTTAAAAAGAATATGAAATATGTTAACTTTATTTTTTTTA
>NW_027172291.1:0-22500 GCF_036898095.1 Palaemon carinicauda | reverse complement strand
ATTCTAGTAGAATTCTGGTAGGATTCTGGTAGGATTATGGTAGGATTCTAGTAGAATTCTGGTAGGATTCTCCTAGGATTCTGGTAGGATTATGGTAGGATTCTAGTAGAATTCTAGTAGGATTCTGGTAGGATTATGGTAGGATTCTAGTAGGATTCTCGTAAGATTCTGGTAGGATTCAAGTAGGAATCTAGTAGAAATTTGTTAGGATCCTATTAGGAGTGTAGTAAGATTCTGGTAGAATTATGATAGGATTCTAGCTGGATTTAGTAGGTTTTTTAAGGTTGAAATCTGTCTCTCGATGTGCAGCTACGAGTTATTATAATCATTACCTCCACCAACGGAGTTGGAAGGAGGTTATGTTTTACCACCTGTTTGTGTGTTTGTGTGTGTGTGTTTGTTTGTTTATGAACAGCATCCTGGCCAAATTTTAATCGTAAAGTAATGAAACTGACAGGGATTAACTGTTATGATAAAAGTTGGAAATGATCAAATTCTGGAAGGTCAATGTCAAAGGTCAAGGTTGAGGTCAAACAAAATGTCCAGTTCACGTAATCAGCCATAAGATTGGACACCGTTGTCACCGAGACTTCAAACTTAGTTCATATTTGAGTGTATGAAGATTCACGCCAATTAATACATGCTAAGGTCGAGCAAAAGGTCGAGAATTAAGCTGCCGCAGCGGAGTTCTGCGCTCTACTGAGCTTCCCTCTATTTCTAGGATGTATTCAATTTATATCCTGATCTAGGATTTCCTTAGGATAAGATCCTGCTCTTGATATGATGCTAAAAGTCATTATATTCATTGTAACTTTTATATATTTTATATCCAGAACTAAAATGTATAAACGATGCAATTCAAATCAATGACCAAAATAACTTCAAAAGTTCAAAATTGTAATAAATGTTTTTTTTTTATGTTGAACAGGCTGACATAAGTCTTTTTTATAGTTTTATTTATGAACGATCTATTTTAATGCTGTTACTCTTCTTAGAATATCTTATTTCGATTGATAATTACTTCTCGTATAGTTTAATTATTTCCTTATTTCCTTTCCTCACTGTGCTGTTTTTTCCTGTTGGAGCCCTTGTGCTTATAGCATCCTGCTTTTCCAATTAGAGCTGTAGCTTGGCTAATAATAATAATAATGATAATAATAATGATAATAATAAAAATAATAATGATGATGATGATGATGATGGTAATGATGACGATGATTATTATTATTATTATTATTATTATTATTATTATTATTATTATTATTATTATTATTATTATTATTATTATTATTATTATTATTATTATTATTATTCAATTTCTTTAGTTAGTGTTCTAATGAAGTATTTAAAAAAAATTCTTTTTATAAAAGTTGATAGAATATGTTTTTAACTCATAATTTCCCAACAATAATTAGACTCTAATGTTTTTTTTTTTAATTGGGAAAAACAAATCCTCTTCTTTCAAGTTTAGTTCGATAATCGTGAGCATTGTTTGGACTCTCCTTCAGCCCCCACAGAGTCTATTAATGATCTTCTGATGTAGGTCGTAACGTAATTCGGTCTTTTAGCATTACAAAGTGAAAGTTAGATGCTTCTTCTTCTTGGTGTGCTTTTCGATGCTTCAAAAGGGCCAAATTGATTGCCACAACCCGCTTCTGCCTTTAGATCAAAAGTACGATAACTCTTTCTCATTCTGTACGATGGTTTGTTGGATGTTTCCCGATCAAAGGAAATAGAAAACCCTCAATTAAACTGCTCTATTTGATTCGAAAATTAGTTCATGAGATATTGAATAGAATAAACAAACGGAAAAGTAAGATAAAGTTCATTATTCTTTGTAATTCCTGATTCTATAATTTGTTTCATATGAGTTTCTTTGAAAATGAAACCAAAATTAATTTCAGCTAATAAATGTTGGCCACCACAATTGTTTGATAGAATAATGTATTAGGTCTCGTGGCATATATATATATATATATATATATATATATATATATATATATATATATATATATATATATATATATATATATATATATATATATATATATATATATATATATATATATCTACAAAGCTGGTCTAGTGTAGAGTAAATACAGTAGTTTACTCATGAGTTATTTATATATTTCACATGTTCTTTGAAGAGATGAATAGCCAGCTCGTAAGATTGGTTCCTCTCATGTAGATATAAGATTTGTGTGTAAATTACTTAAGACTTTCGTTGTTAATTTCATTGTATTTTTCATTCAAGTCAGTATATGTAAATTTATGTTATCTTTAAGAATTATCTTTATATTTTACGTATTTTTGTTACGTAAGCTGTTTAAGAGGGTTATATGACCGTACTAGTTATGAACAAGGGCTTATGTAATGTTCTTTTATATTTTTATGAGGTGTTGCGTCATGTTTTAGTTAAAATATGCAACTCTTATTTTACCCTGTGCTTTGGAAGGATCTCAAAAAATCCTAGTGTTAGTTTGTATCTCTTTTTTATTTTTTAGAACTGTGGGTGGCCGAGCTGGCTGAGAGAGTTGCCGTCAACGGGGTTGGTTCTCTTGTTCAATACGAGATAGTTGATAACTCTGACACCCTTAGGCCTAACCCCCACGCTTCCAGTTTTATTTAGAAATTTCTGGAAGTAGCTAAGGGTCATATATATATATATATATATATATATATATATATATATATATATATATATATATATATATATATATATATATATATATATATATATATATATATATATATATAAAACAACCCCAGGGATGCATAGATCAGATAGAGAATTCCAGTCTTAAGTCATAGCCATACCGCCACCCTTCTCTCTATCACACGCCTCTCAGTGTATTGTTTTAAAAGTGTTCAGTGAAATATCAAAGTTTTGATGGGATGGGATTTTATAAACATAGTGAGTTATTATAAAAATTCTCTTAGAGTTTTTGTAACTGGCCCTGTAGAAACGTGGAAGGTATTTATATTGTGATCTGGTTATCTATTTTCATTGAGTATTAAACTTGAATGTTGGTGTAAAATTTAATTTCAAGTGAAACAAGTGATTGTATAATTTTTGTAAGTATTATTTCTTTTGTCTTAGTCTAAGGTTATGTGCAGATTTAACCCTTTTACCCCCAATGGACGTACTGGTACATTTCACAAAACTCACCCCTTTACCCCTCGCAAAAACTATTTTTTTGTACATTTTTTTTATTTTGCATATTTTTGATAACTATTAGAAACTTCAGGCATTTTCCAAAATAATGAGACCAACCTGACCCCTCTATGACGAAAATTAAGGCTGTTAGAGCAATCTAAAAGAAAATATATTGCAAAATGTGCTTGAAAAGAAAAAAAAGCCTGGGGGTTAAGGGTTGGAAAGGTCCAAATAGCGTTGGGGGTAAAAGGGTTAATATTACGAGACAAGTGATTAAGTAATTTTCAGAGTGTAATTATTTCTTTTGTCTTAAGTCTAATGTTTATTCAGAATAAATATTTCGAGTCAAGTTATTATACAATTTTCAGAGCGTAACATTTTTGTCTTAATCTAAGTTTTGTTCAGACTCGGTATTTCGAATACTTTATTTTTGTTTTTATGCAACTTCTTTCAAAGTGTTGTAATTTACATAGAATATATTAATTTTTATTAAGAGTGTATTATCTCAATCATCAGTGTTTATTACAACCTTGTTGGTATCCTGTAAAGAATCGAAGTAAGAGTTCTTTGAATAATTCTTAAGAATAATTACCCAGTTTAGTTTTGAGTGTAGTTAAGAGACCTTTGGATATTCGGAGTTTTATATACACTATTGCTGTCTGGGAGTTATTTAACTGTCTCAGAGTTCGGGTATTGATATTTCCAAATGTAAAAGATTTAACGTAAAAACAAACAAGTGAGTTTGGAATTCGAGAAGTAGTTTAGCTTACCAGCTGCAATATATATATATATATATATATATATATATATATATATATATATATATATATATATATATATATATATATATATATATATATATATATATATATATATATATATATATATATATATAGATATTATATATATATATATATATATATATATATATATATATATATATATATATATATATATATATATATTTATATATAGATATATATATAAATATATATATGTATATATATAGTAGTCATAAAATGGCCATATCGGCTCACCGGAAGTGAAGGGTATGGCCATATCGGCTCACCCGGAAATGAATGGTATGGCCATATCGGCTCACCCGGAAGTAACTCTGTACCCGGCGAAGGTCACTGGGTACGAAGTGTAGTATTATTTAAAGTTTTTTGTTTACAAACATTGATTTGAAGGTCGTTCGGTACGTAATGAGATATGTACGTGTCGGAGGGGTATAAGTTTTTGTTTACAATCTACTCTTCGTAAGGACGTACGTACGTGTTTATACGTGTTTATACGTGTTTATACGTGTCCAGGAACTGTTTACCCAACCTTGAGAACGTAAACATAGTGTGTTGCTCTTAAAGGGATTGTTTACAAACATTGATTTGTAAGACGTAGGGTATGTACGTGACCGGGAACTGTGTCTTTATTAAAGGGAATTTGTTTACAAAACATTGAGGACGTAACTATTTGTTATTATCAGTCTACTCTTCGTAAGGACATACGTACGTGTTTATACGTGATTATACGTGTCCAGGAACAGTTTACCCAACCTTGAGAACGTAAACATAGTGTGCTGCTCTTAAAGGGAATATGTTTGCAAACATAATTATCATAATATTATTATTATTATTATTATTATTATTATTATTATTATTATTATTATCAAAAATAATAATCATAAAAATAATAAGAATAATAGCACCTGTCCCAATCCGCCCGAGTCCCATTCCCCTCCGGTCACAGGTCTAACCCTTCGCCTTCCGTTCTCCACCCGTAGATAGGGCTAACCACGCCCCTTCAGAGAATGTGGTTGACCTTCCAACTCTTACCCTAGCATATTTAAGGATAACGCTAAGATGGCTTCACACACACACACACACACACACACACCATGGGTAGTTTAATATAAGAAACATAGTACTTAATATTTGTTTATTTAAAAGAAACATCAAAATTACTGTAAAATGAATACAGACAGCCTAACTTCCAATGAAAATATCATATGAATGGAAGTACAAGCTATTTATATGAAAAACTTATAATATTTGAAAATCAACCTCATCGGGGTCGGGGAAACTGTTTTCCCCGTATTTCATTTGAGGGATATTGTTACTCTCGCCCCTTTTTTTAAAGGGACGAGATAACGACACCCTTAAATTATCCTTGGGGGTTTTACCTATCCCTCTGGATTTTTTCTTCTTCCGACTCTCCTCCTCTGCTTCCATTTCACGGGCCTTCCTCTTCCTGTTCTCTTCCTCCGCTTCCATTTCGCAGAGCGTGACCAAAACCTGCGAATCTGAGAGAGTCTCTCCCCGCTCCAGGGCCACGTCCCCGGAACAAGTCTCGTTGGTAGGCCCCACTTCTCCCATGGAGATATCAACACCCGTTGATGACGGCGTCTCTGTTATGACACCCAACATGAAATCGACTTGTGTGTTGTTATGACGGGCCTCTTCTTCTTCCCGTCTCTTAACTGCTATTGATAGTAGTCCTAAGTAGAACTTCTCTCGAGGAAGACATCCTTCGAGAGCCTTCTTCAATAACTTCACAGTAGTCTCATGATCTTTGAGGGTAGCTACAATTTCTTCGCTGATATTCGAAGGTAGCATGCTTTGTTGTGGGTTTACCATATAGGTACCCAACTGCTTCACCATCTGCTCAGCGGCTGCTTCTCCTTCCTGTATACCTCCTTGAAGGTCCTTCTTGACCTTCCGGACATTTTCCAGGTTTCGTCGAATTTGTGCTTCATCAATCAGAGGAATATACACACCTACGGGAATAAACATTGAAATATAAGTTTCAGAAATATAATCAAGGCTCACACACACACACACACACACACACACACACACATCAAAATACATGCCTAGATTAATATAAGAAACATAGTACCTAATATCTGTTTATTTTAAGGAACTTCAAAACTTCCAATGAAAATACTTTGAAAAAACTCACTCCTTTGGAAGCAGGCAACCTCCTCATCCAGAAGATGGGCATCGTTCTTGTACGAGTATTCCATGCTTGTTTTCTGTAAGGTCCCGTGTGTGTCAAAGGTTGAATTGACTTCAGTTGGTGAACTTACCGTGTGTGCCTAAGGTCGAAGTGACTCCACTATATATAGTACGCGCGTAAACACAAACGTACACACGCACCCGGGCCGGCAGTTTTAAGGATTAAGGATTCGCCGACCGACCCGC
This sequence comes from Palaemon carinicauda, assembly GCF_036898095.1. Taxonomy (NCBI): domain Eukaryota; kingdom Metazoa; phylum Arthropoda; class Malacostraca; order Decapoda; family Palaemonidae; genus Palaemon; species Palaemon carinicauda. The sequence goes on along the minus strand of NW_027172291.1, from coordinate 16,143 downwards.
CACTGTTTTAACGTTTACGACCGCCACTGCTTCCCTCGGGGGGCCCAGTTTCGTTGGTGTGCGCGCTTCCAGCAGTTGTGCAAGCGTGATTTGCAGCATGGAAAATTCCTCACCAGGTATAATATAGCCTTATCAGTGAAATTTCGAAAATATTTATGATGTGAATATTGCGATTATGTTAAGTGTCGTGAATTAGCTATTACTTTTTTTCCTTTCTTATTTTAGAGAAGCGGAGGGCGAAAAGAAAAATTGAAAAGAGTGAGTCCCATCTCCCATTCAAAAAACGAAAGAAATATCATGCAAGTAAGTACTGATTAATATGAAAATGTAATGTATAGTACCATTATCTATTTTCGAAATATTCAACCCCCAGGATTATTGCAATCATTACGTGTGTTACAATTTGGCTTTACAATGCATGCTTAAAATTTGTCTTAGTCCTTTCAAATAAACTACAACAGAAGCTTTTTTTCTCTCGTTCCAGTGCTTACTCCTGGAGGGGAATTACCGGTAAAAAATTCGTCTCATTACGCAATTCCTACATCCACAAAAACGGACGGAGGGGAATTACCTGTAAATAAAACGCCTCATTACGCAATTCCTACATCCACAAAAACGGTTGGAGGGGAATTACCGGAGAAAACAACACCGTCTCTACCGGCAATGGCTGCCGCTTCAGCAGGTGAAGTTTCACGTGGGCAGCCTCCTACACCTGGGGGATCCGCCTCGACCCCTGATACGGGACCAGCACTCATTCTCATTAATAGAGAGACCGCCTTCAATGACCTGTACGTTGTTGAAGAATTCTCAGCCCCCTCAGTAGGTGACCCAACATTATTTATGGTAATTTGTAGGGATGATATTAGTGTGCGAATAGGTCATTATTTTAAAAACAAAACATTTACAGCCAAGATTGTGGGACTTTTGAACTCTAGTATGAAGAAGCTAAGCTTTCAAAAATTAGGGGAAACGGAAAACGAACCTATGGAGCTTTGGCTCCCAGCGACGATTATTAACGCTAGTGAAATCAATAAGCTCTTAGATAAATGGGAAAATTTCATTGAAGAGAAATTCCCACAAATAAGCAGTGAATTAAGGGGGAGTGGGTGGACAGTTGAAGGCGTCAAAAATTTTAAATTATTTTTTCACCGCCAAGCTGTAATGTCTGGAATGGGTGCATACATTTTTCCTAAGAAAGAAGTCCGTGGAAGTCATGCAGTTTTTAATCCCTCTGGAATTGGGAATTCCTGCCTAATTCAGTGTCTGGCTGCCTACTTTATCGCTAAACAACAGCCATCTCCACGCTGGAAAAATATTTATCGCGCTGTAAATAGTATTCAACGTTGCTCGGAATACGTTAATTTTTCCCAACTCACATTCCCCATCCAATGGGAAGACATTCCACGCCTCGAGTTGGCAAATCATATCTCCATTTACGTTTACGAAATGGAAAAATCCGCGGACGGAAGGTACCTGCTGCAATTGTCGAGGCGGGGAATGAAAAAATTTCCAAGCATAGTCCCACTTCTCCTCTTAGATGGGGAACATACATGCCTCATTAAGGATTTTCATTCCTTCGTGAAATCCTTTGCCCGGGTAAGATCTCTCGACCCTCTGTACTTTTGCCATAACTGTCTATCACAGCATTCGTCAACCTCTAAGCAAGAACAGCATGAAGCCACTTGTGATCTCGCTGTAACGTTGAATTTTCCCCCAGTCGGAAGCACAGTAAGGTTTAGAAATCAGCATAAGACGCAAAAGTTTTCCTATATTTGCGTCTTTGATATGGAATCAGCTTTAGAGAAATCTCCCGGTGCGTATGGTGTGGAGACAATACATAAATCAATAGCGTACTGCTACATCATTTTCGATTGCCTAGGTCAAAGAGTGGCTTCGAGTTATTATTGCGGAAACGATTGCGTTGACAAGTTTCTGGCAGACCTTAATGCTTGTTGGGAGACAATCAGAAAGCAATGGCGAACTTTCCCCATTCATATGACAGCGGAGGATGAAAGGGCTTTCCTTGAGCAGGACGTATGCCAATTGTGCAAGACACCATTCAAAGACGGGAGCGATAAACATAGACATCACGACCACGCCAGTCCTAATAACAATTTTATTGGGGCGTACTGTAGGCGATGTAATTTATCATGCCGCGAACAAAAAACTCATCTCCCTGTTTTTGCCCACAATTCGAGTTATGACTTAGGCCTCATCCTTAAGGATCTTAAAGATAAAGTCCAAATCAGTATCATGACGAAACAAGGTCTAAAAATTCAGCGAATGTCTGTTGGGAATTTAATTTTTCTCGACTCTCTAGCCTTTCTTGGGTCTTCTTTGGATAGTTTAGCTTCTGAATATTTTAGGGATGGAAGGAAAGCACGATTAACGGAGGAAATGTTAAGTGAGATAAAGAATGAGGAACTTAGGGGTGAAATTATTCGGGGTAAATTACCTTTCTGCTATGACTATATAGATAGTCTTTCAAAACTCGAGGAAAGGCAGTTACCCCCTCAATCGGCATTTTACAACAGGCTAAAGGCGTGTGATCTATCGGATGAGGAGTATAAACGCGCCCAGCGTGTTTGGACTATCGCCAAATGCCAAACTCTGAAGGATTTTCTCCTCCTATACCTCATTGTAGACACTAGCCTATTAGGGGATATTCTCATTTGGTGGCGTGATATTCTTTATAGTAAGTACGGTCTTGATTTACCACACTATGTTTCACTTCCATCCTACGCTTTCGACAGCTTTCTTAAAATGAGTAACATCGAGTTGGATCACGTCTATGATGAAGAATTGTATAATCTTATTAGGCACAATGTGAGGGGCGGGTTCACTTCCGTTGTGCGTCAGTCATTCACAGCCAACAACCGTGAAATAAATTCTTCTTTTAATCCAGACCTCCACCAAAGCTCTTACATTCTATATTTGGATTTCAACTCTCTATACGCAACAGTCATGACTAGAAACCTCCCCTCCGGTGGGATTCGTAAACTTTCCGATGAAGAAAAAGATCTGTTTTTAGGAAAAGGTATTGAAAATGTTATCACGAATGAAGACAAGGGATACTGGCTCCTCGTCACTACAAAAGTACCTTCGGAAGAAGTTGCTAGAGCGACAGATGAACTTCCCCTATGCTTATCTCATGAAGAAGTCACCTTTAGAAATCTATCTCCCTATTGTAAAAACGTGCTAGAGAAGGAAGGAGGACAAATGGGTGTAAAGTGCAAAAAACTTATGGCCACCCACCGTAGTAAAAAGGAGTATCTTATTTCACTCCCCCTTCTTCAGCTGTATATGGAGTTAGGTCTGGAACTGGAAGCTGTTCATTCAATCTATGAATTCAATCAAAGTGCTTACATGAACGATTTCATTAAAACTAACATCGAAGCGAGGACAGCGGCCACCTCATCTACCGAGAAAAAAGCTTTTAAGGCTATGAGTAACTGCGTCTTTGGGAAGACTTTACTCAACCCTTTGAAATACGCGGAAAAAAGTCGAGTTGTTACGAAGCCCGCGGTTTACTTAAAAGAGGCCCGTAACCCGCGGCTAAAATCTTCCATTCGTTTGAGTGAAGACCGCGTTATCTGCACTTCCACCCTTCCACAGGTTGTCATCAATATGCCTAATTATATAGGATTTGCCATTCTGGAAGCGGCCAAGTTTGATCTCTATTATTTCTTTTATAAAATACTCAAGCGTAAGTATGGTGATAAAGTCAAACTCATTTACACTGACACAGATAGTTTCATTTTTGCTCTGGAAGTTCCCGACCTTAACTCGGAGTTTGCTCAAGAACCCCTGAAATCGTATATGGATTTTTCCAACTTCGATGAAGACCACCCTCTTTTTAATAATGAAAGAAAAGGCGAGTTGGGGCTTTTAAAATCAGAAACTGGTAGTACATTAATAGCAGAGGTGAAAGCGTTGAAACCTAAAATGTATTCTCTGTTACTAGCCAACCAGGAGCAGATTAACAGGGTAAAAGGTATCCCCAGCCACCTACATTCTAGTATGAAGCATGAACAGTATACGCAAATCCTGGAAGATCATCGGGTCAATTACGTCACTGTGCGTACAATTAGAAATGTTCAGGGGCAGATGAGTACCACCAAAGTAGAAAAGAAGTGCCTTTCAGCCTTTGACGCAAAACGTTTCCACGTAAGTCAATACAATTCTTACGCATACGGGCATCCGGACATTGTAGAGGAGGAGGAGGAGGAGGATGAGCAAGTAGCGAGGGAGGTCCCCACCAACAATATTCACCCCAAATTAGCGGTAGCGTCTTATTCTCCACCAGACCCGCTTCCTCGCGTTTATCAAAATTTGTGGAAAAAGAGAGAAGAAAAGGTTGCAGAGTACTTTCCTCTACCCGAAGGAAATTCATCTACATTGGCGTGAAAGGGGAAACACACTCTCTCTCTCTCTCTCTCTCTCTCTCTCTCTCTCTCTCTCTCATTGCTAAGTTCGATTTCCCTTTGTAAATGTATTGTCAACGGGGTTGGTATTTTTTATTAATGAGGGTATTCATTCCACAGTACTTATATCTTTGCATTTGAAGTACAGGCGCAGTTAAATGTGGGATCTGTTAAAATGTACAAGTGTTTTAACGAAGAAGACTTGGACATTTTTAGGGAGCCAGCGCGTATTATTGTGTCTGGCTTCTCCAACTCGGGAAAATCTTTCTTAGTTGAACAACTTATATTAAAGTATGAAAGTAAGTTTACACACATTGTTATGTGTGGTGTGGATAGTCATACTTTGAAAACCCATCCAACAATTGGGGCAAAACTCTCTCTCTACGCCAATATCGTAGACCCGATGAGTGAGATCGATACGGAAGCTGGGGTCTACTCGATATTATACATCCTCGATGATGTTTTTCTCGAGGCTGTCCATGACAAAATTGTTGTAGATGTCTTTACTAAGGGTCGACATAAAAATATCTCTGTTATTTTTATTACGCAAAATATGTTTTACGGTGGTAAATATGCCAGGAATATAAGTATAAATGCCTCGCATATGCTTTTGCTGAGAACTAGGGATATGTCTCAAGTTGAGTTATTAGGAAGACAAATATTCGGTTCACCTTTATCGAAAAAATTTGTGGATGTATATAAAAAGGCTGTTATGGCTAAACCCTTTTCCCATTTGCTGGTAGATTTAAGTTTAAATACTCCTAGCGAACTCCAGCTGAGAACAAATATAGCAGGGAGTTCCTCGTGTGAGGTAGTTTTTGGAGAATGGGAGACGTAAAGAGAAAGATTTTGGAAACCGTATATGAAAACTATTCACACCCATCAAGCTTAGGGGGTATAAAATCCATCTACAAAGCCGCTAGAGCTCTGAACCCGGGAATTACCGTAAGTAATGTAAAAGACTATTTGGCGACGAAAGATGCTCATACATTGCATACGCTCACAAGAAAACATTTCCCGAGACGTCAAATGGTGTCTCCAGCTCCTAGAGTTATTATCAGTTGCGATCTCGCGGATATGCGGCGTTTATCTAAATTTAACAAGGGCATAAACTATCTTCTTATTTGCATAGATATCTTCTCCCGCTACCTCAAGATTGTCCCTCTCAGAAACAAGAAAGCACAGACTCTGTTAAAAGGCTTAATGTCGATCCTTTCCTTACCCGAATTTCTTGGGGTCAGCCGCCTTCTTACTGACCGCGGGTCGGAATTTTATAACAAACTTACATCTAAGTACCTGGAAGAAAAAAATATAAAACTTTACAGCGTGTCCTCGTATGAAATCAAAGCGGCCATTGCAGAGCGTGTTATACGTACGCTAAAGCAAAAGATATATAAGCATTTAACTCTGCGAAATACCCTCGTCTATGTTGACGTCCTCCCCCAACTTGTAAAAAACTATAATAGATCCCCGCACCGAGGATTGGGAGGGGGACTGACTCCCCTTGAAGTGCATAGGTATACAGACCCAGAAATCATTAGACAGCAATTTCGGAAAATGTATAAAGCAAGCGTGTTTAAACCCAAACAAAATAGTAATGCACTAGACGTAGGTCAGTCTGTGCGTATTGCGAGTGAGCTCCGACGGTCTGTATTCCATCGCGGGTATAAAATACAAAATACACTAGAAATATTCAAAATTAGAAGCGTAGACAAGAGTCGGGCCCCATTGACTTATTATCTGGAAGATCTTGCCGGTGAAAAAATTGAGGGGGTTTTTTATAGAGCGGAACTAATACCTACGGCTATACCAGAAACTTTCCCTATAGATATTATCAGAAGGAAAGTCGAGAAGGGAAAAGTCAAGTATCTCGTATCATGGAGAGGGTATCCCCAAAGTTTTAACTCGTGGATACATAGTAAGGATGTTGAAAGGTTAGTCGGGAAAACTCGGAAATGAAATCCCACATACACAAACATGCTGATTTTCTTCTCTTCTTAAATAACCTCCCCGCCAAAAAAAGGTCTGAATTAATTCCTTTACTAAAGAGGACCCATCTTGATTGCTTATCGGAGATCTTTTCCAACTTTTTAAAGGAAAATCTGACTCGAGATAGTAAATCAGTAGAAAAGGTGAAGAAATATAGGAATGAAATAAGGACGGTAGCCCGGAAAAAGACACCGCTTAAAGAGAAAAGAAAAATCTTATCATCGCAGAGAGGGGGTGCTATACTTTCAGTACTTCTGCCTTTAGGAGCGAGTCTAATTGGGGGTTTGTTAGGAAGATGAAAGAGTATTGCCTAATACCACGAAAGACGGTGGAAGGATTTAGTCTCCACCAAGACAGTGGGGAAAGTAGAGTTCAAAACTCTAAACAAAATGTAGAGGAGAATGGAAAGGGAGATAAGCAGCAAGGGGGTGGGGGAGGAGGAGATAATAGTGATTTACTACGTAATCTAATGCAAATGATACAAGCGATGAAGTCCAAGTTTGAAAGTAAGCCAAAGAAAAGAAGACGTAAAGGGTTAGGGGGAAAACTAAAACGCGAGTCCGATCCTCTCCCCCTCCCTAAACAGGCGGTGTACAGCAATCCCCCTCTCGACCATCTGATAGATATGCAACTAACACCAACCAACAGAAGGCACGCCCTTGCTTTTCTCAAGTTTTTTGAAGGACGGAATGACTTCCAGTGGGATGATAAGGGAAATTTGAGAAAACCCATCGATCGTTTAAATGTAATGGTAGTGTTAAAGAAATTGATTCAACAAGCGGGTGCTATAGAGGAAGAGGACCTGCCTTTTTATAAAATCCTGTTGGATACAGCGGGAATTCCTTATTCATATATAAAGAATGCAAAAGCTCGGATGCAAATTTATGGAAGTAAGGTGAAAATTGGGAAAGGTAGTCGAAAACGCAAGGAAACTAAAAGAAAAGAATTAAAAGACAAACTGCGTTGGGTTCCTTATTAGAAATTACAGTCTGGTGTAGATGGGTAGGAAATACGTGTGCTAACATGTTGCACCATCCGAAATAGGAAACGGTAGGGGGGGTGGGGTGAGTATGGCTGAGGTGATGTGCGGAGATTGGCGGCGCAACTTTTCAGTCTACAACGGGACCTCCTCAGCATGCAGTACTCCCCTCTTAAACTCTCCATCACCTCCTTTAAAGACCGGGTCCTAAAGAGGGGCGATGTCTGCTTGGTAGTGGGTGGGAATTCTATAGCCATTGAGTCATACGGCCTAGCTGCTGAGACTTATAAAGCCTACCCATACGGCGATATTGTGAGCAGTAGAAGACGTCTTTTTAATTTGTCTCGGTGCATTCGTGACGATCGACATCCCGTTGGAAGTGCCATCCTGAGGAAACCCCCGAGTTTCCCCACAGCGAACGTACCATACGTAGCCACCCTCATTACCCAGTTTAACTATGGGTACTCATACGATAACGATAGTGATGGGAAGCTTCGATCGTATGTGGAAACTTCAAAAGATACTCATTTTGCCGTAAATCTACAAAATGATACTACCGAGGCCCGCATTTTCAACTTTAAGAGGTGTCTAAATGAATTGGAACAGTATGCCGTGGAAAAGAAAAATGATAGTATAAAAATTTTCGCTGTACCTATTGGAATTGGGCGGTCTGGTCGTGCTGATCCAATATGGATGCAGTACTATTTGCCTGAGTTGGAGAATTCAGCGAGGAGGATGGCTGGAAGTGGTAAACAGCTTATTTTATTAGCCACTGAAAAATGTACGTTACCCACAGAATTGGGAAACTTGGAAAGGTATTCACTCGCAGCAGCGAAGGATTTACCGGCTAGTGCTTCTATTTGATTAATTTCAAAGTTCTTTTTTATTTCATTGAAAAAAAGTTATAGGGTGTATCATTTTTCACTTCTAAGTTTGACTAAATGTACTCTTCATTCTGCGAATGAGAAGATTTTTATTTTCTCGTATTCTACTTTTAAAAATAGTAATAAAGTAGTCCATTTTGTTTTTATGTTTGGATGATGTAATTCTCATCTGCGAATGAGAGGATTTCATTTTCTTATATTTTGTTTTTCTCTCTTTGAAAAAAGAAAACAAAAATATCTTGTATTTTTATGTTTATGTAATTCCCTTTCAGTGACTGGGAATAATTATGTAAGTGTCTTTGAACTCTAATGTACCCTTTCTGCGAATGAAACGATTTTTTTCATTTCAGATATTTTACCAGTCAAAAAATAGTTATAAACTGTGTCATGGTGTACTTTTATCTTTGGGTTATGTAATCCCCATTCGGGGATAATTATGTAATACTGACTTCTTTAATAAAAAGTCTTACTGTCTTTTGGTTTAAATATACCCAACACAAGTAGAATACTTTCAGTCATTTCTTAGCCACAATGGGTGGCGAAAGCCATATCGTAACACTGACCTCTCTGGGTAATAGGGATATTTTCCCTGAAAATAATGCAGGTAACTTTACAAATAAGCTTCAGAATAGTATAAATTTAGATCATAATTTGGAGCATGAAGTAGCTCTCATCAATATTCATTACCCAAATGAAATATATGGCCTCGTCAGTGGTGAAGTTGATTCCGGAATAGAAATAATTATTACAAAGGTGCGGATATCTGTAGGGGGTGAGCCCACTATTACGTCACGTACAGAGGAAACCTACAAGCCTAGATTAAGCATTCTATCCACTGATGCTGACTATATGGTATCCAGTATAAATGAAGACATAACATACGCTTTGAAGAACGTCCTACCGGTCGAATTTTATAAGGAAAATATACCCACGACAGGTCTATTAGAATATGACTATCAGAGAGCCAGAGTTCTACTCAAGTTCACAAAGAGACAGGAAACAAGAGAGACAATTTATCGAAAAGGTCCTATTCAGGCCGTAAAATTAAAATTTGGAAAAAGAATTGGGGCAACTTTGGGTTTTAATACAGACAAACCTTATCAAATTTTTGAAACCACCACAGGGGAACCTATGATTAAGTCGCATAATCTGCTGGCCCCTTTCCCACCCTCCCCAACATCCGGGGTAGACTTTGTTCTTGTTTATTCGGATATTGTTGAAAGATCCTATTTCGGGGGTAAGAAAGTTAATATATTAGACAGCTTTAGTATGTGGGGTAGTAAAACGCGGGGGTATCATAATTACGTGTATTATCCCTTAGGGACAAAGGAATTGGATGCAATATCAATCCGCTTGACTGATCAAGAAGGACGAGCAATACACTTTCGTGAGGATAGTAGCACAATATGCATTCTTCATATTAGGCCGAAGCAGAAAACAATATAAAAGCAAGTACCCAAGCACTTAGGTTTATTCCGGAGCGAGGCGCCATGAGGGTAGCGTTTATCCCTCCCTCTCCCGAGGAGTTCAGTATCATATTTACTAGTGACCCCATAAAACTTCAACGTGGAGGGTCTCTAGGGGATATAGAGATATTTAGAGCCCCCAGGCGTTCGCAGCAGGGCGGTGGAATTTTTAGCCTATTAGCTGGACTGGCAAAAAGAGTCGCACCCTTTGTAGCAAAAGCCGTCTTACCGTCGGCCTTAGAATTCGGGCAAAATGTTATAGGTGATTTACAACAGGGAACTAAAGATTTCAGGTCTAGTCTTAAACAAAGGGGGGTAGAGGCGCTAAAATCGACTGGGCGACGCATCGTTTCTGGCGGGGGAAAGAAAAGGAAAAAAGTTAAAAGAAATGGCAAGAGAAGAGAAAATAAAAAGAAAATCCTTCGTAGGAATTTAGGATATAAAGACGTGTTTAGCGCGATGTAATTTAGTTCCTGTAAATAAGTGCGTGAGCAAAGACATTTACAATGGCATCTGCTGCTCCGAGAATTGCTGGGCATGTGGGGAATGAATTACCTACATCCCATTTTACCGCTGGCGTCGTAGATAGTTTTCCGAGGCCCAACCGGATGCGGATAGTAGAGACATCAGTGACTGATCGTCAGACGTCTTTTATTCTCCCTACTAATCTTACCTCGGGAGGGGCTATCACTGATCGCTATCTCGAATTTCGCATCAATGGCATAGAAGGAACTCTAATTGATTTAGCGAGTCTAGCTATAGAACTTCATTTAAAAGTTACTGCCCCGGATGGAAGTGCGTTGGGTGATGACACAGATGTTATCTTCGTCAATGCTTTGGCGAATACAATCTTTAAGTCAAGTCAGGTTTATATTGGAGAAAGACTCGTAGAATCAAATCCCCATTTCAATTACTGGTCTTTTATAAAGTTATTAACTACTGCTAAATCCCACACTGTGAAAACAATTGGGCGTCTTGGATATCTTTTCCAGGATTACAAGGGAACTTCCATTTCAAATGTACTTCCGGCTGATTATTTTACAAAATTGAACAAAATGGAAAAGGAGTGGGTGACTAAGGGAAAAAGAGAAGGACTGCATATCATTCACCCACTTATGCTCGATGTGGCCTCTGTAGATGAATATTTGATGGATAATATTGACGTTCGTATCAAGTTGGAATTAGCCCCGAATGCGTGGTTTATTAATTCCACCGCAACTCTCGACGAATTTAAATTTAATCTCCAAGAAGCTAGACTGCACGTTGATAAAGTTATCCCAAGACCTCCGGCTTTACTGGCACTCCATCGGGCACTTTCGAATCCTAATAGTTCCGTGGAAACTGTCTTTAATAAAACACTTTACAGGACGTACGCGTTAGCTCCTAATCAGACTCAGGCAACGTTGGATTTGCCTTTCAATAAGGTCATACCCGAAAAATTATACCTCGCCATTGTTAATATGGAGAGCTTTAATGGTGTATTGAATAGAAATCCCATTTATTTCGGTCATAATAATTTAAGTCATATAGGAGTAACGCTAAATGGATCCACTTTATACGACATAAGGTCGCAATTCCCAGAAAATTATTCCCATCTTTACTACGAGACATTAAAATCTCTAGGGTTAACTTATGATCATCTAATTCATTTTGATTGCTACGATCGTGGACGGACGGTAATTGCATTCAACTTCAAACCCGAAATTGCATTAATGGATACTCTCGAGGTAGAGAAAAATGGGGACTTGAGGATTAATTTAACGTTTGATCGTCAGATTAACGAAAATAGGATTATTTTATTGTTTGGAGAAACCCAGGGTGTTATAACCATCGATCAAAACCGGAATGTGTATTGCGACGTTAGGGCGTAAGACATAAAATTTTTCCTAGGGATTCTTTCAGCGTGAATACTCTGGCTGTCATAAATGAATACCCATTTATGTAAGATTTTCATACAAGTAGGTAAAAAAATATCCGCTGTTTTCATGAGGGGATATTTTTAAAGGAAGTTTTTCTTAATAATAAACAAAAACACTGTTACAGGTTTTTTTAGAATAAGTGTGTGTGTGTGTGTGTGTGTGTGTGTGTGTGTGTGTGTGTGTGTGTGTGTGTTTTAAGAGGGTGGGGGTGTTGGGAGTTCACTGCCCCCGCTTTCCATATCATTATTTGGTGAAAATATATTAACGGAGAGGGTTAAATGACCAAGTAGTTGTACCCTGGAAGTGGTATAGGTGAGGTGTAAGATGAATACTAAGGATATAGAATTTGCTTTGAGGAATAAACTCGGTAATAAGGCGCACTTTTATGGATGCGTATCCAGTGATTATTTGGCTGGGTTCAAGATACCCTTGACAAGACCTAAGTCAATTATACTTATTGCAAATACGCTTGCTTCTTACCAACATCGCAAAGTGGGGCACTGGGTCGTTTTTATTATCCAGAAGTCCCCATTTCAAAACATCATCTTTTACGACCCTTTAGGTTTACCGCCTGAAGAACATTCGACGTATTTTACCGAATTTTTACGAAGACATTCCAACATGAAGTGCTTTGCCAATGATGTACGGGTGCAAAATTACAATTCGTCTCTGTGTGCGTTTCATTGCTTATATTTCACACACAGTGTAACTTTAAACGGAGTGTGTGGAGCCATTAGGAAACTGAGGGAACATTTATCTCCATCCAATTTAAAGGAAAATGATGTCACTGTATTACTTTATTATCTTTTACATCTTAACAGTCGTCCATGTATGTATATCTGGCGTCACACCAAGCCAGAATTATCAATGGAGATTTGTGAGTTGCTAAAACGACGTAATTAAAGCCGATCCGCTTTAGTTATGTAATATCAAAATATCCTGTATGTTATTTTACTGAAATGTTTCCTAAAAATAAACTAATATTAAGTAGTACGTGTTTCTTTTATCATCCTCCCACGTATTTTGGTGTGTGTGTGTGTGTGTGTGTGTGTGTATGATCTCATCTTAGACCCAATCCCAAAATATTTTGCTTTTGTTTTTATTATTATTATTATTATTATTATTATTATTATTATTATTATTATTATTATTATTATTATTATTATCTAATTTAAAGGAAATGCTGTCAAGGTTTTACTTTAATATCTTTTACATTTTAACACTCGTCCATGTATGTATGTCTGTTCCTAATAAAAAACAATATTAAGTACTACGTGTTTTTTATTATCCGCCCATGTATTTTCTTATGTAAGAGTATGAAGCTACCAGTTGGAAGGCCAACCACATTCTCCGAAGGGGTAGAGAGAGAGAGAGAGAGAGAGAGAGAGAGAGAGAGAGAGAGAGAGAGAGAGAGAATGTTATTTTTTTTTTGTCTTTATTGGAATTTAGGCAGTCTGTATAATATCCTCAAATATGCTAGGGTAAGAGTTGGAAGGTCAACCACATTCTCTGAAGGGGCGTGGTTAGCCCTATCTACGGGTGGAGAACGGAAGGCGAAGGGTTAGACCTGTGACCGGAGGGGAATGGGACTCGGGCGGATTGGGACAGGTGCTATTATTCTTATTATTTTTATGATTATTATTTTTGATAATAATAATAATAATAATAATAATAATAATAATAATAATAATAATAATAATAATATTATGATAATTATGTTTGCAAACATATTCCCTTTAAGAGCAGCACACTATGTTTACGTTCTCAAGGTTGGGTAAACTGTTCCTGGACACGTATAATCACGTATAAACACGTACGTATGTCCTTACGAAGAGTAGACTGATAATAACAAATAGTTACGTCCTCAATGTTTTGTAAACAAATTCCCTTTAATAAAGACACAGTTCCCGGTCACGTACATACCCTACGTCTTACAAATCAATGTTTGTAAACAATCCCTTTAAGAGCAACACACTATGTTTACGTTCTCAAGGTTGGGTAAACAGTTCCTGGACACGTATAAACACGTATAAACACGTATAAACACGTACGTACGTCCTTACGAAGAGTAGATTGTAAACAAAAACTTATACCCCTCCGACACGTACATATCTCATTACGTACCGAACGACCTTCAAATCAATGTTTGTAAACAAAAAACTTTAAATAATACTACACTTCGTACCCAGTGACCTTCGCCGGGTACAGAGTTACTTCCGGGTGAGCCGATATGGCCATACCATTCATTTCCGGGTGAGCCGATATGGCCATACCCTTCACTTCCGGTGAGCCGATATGGCCATTTTATGACTACTAGTAGGGACGGTGAGGTCAGGGGAATAAAAGTTTATGACAAGTTCCCGTACATATTCCTGTCGAATTCAGGAATCTGTTCACAGACTTGAAATAAACCCATCTCCACCATAATAGCTGAATCGTGAGTTTGCAACACGTGGTTATTTTAATGAACATATATCACAAGCACACGTGATTTTAATTAATGTAAATATCACCCACGAATGGCATTTAATACCGAATTCTATCTTGGGAATATATATCCACTTGGAATTCATTTTATGGTAACAGCTTCTGGCCGGGTGGGGATTCGAACCACCACCTCTTCGGCTGGAGACTATGCCTGCAGTGACCATGCCGACTGAGCTATCAAGAGAGACTAAAAGTTTATGACAAGTTCCCGTACATATTCCTGTCGAATTCAGGAATCTGTTCACAGACTTGAACGGTATTAAATGCCATTCGTGGGTGATATTTACATTAATTAAAATCCCGTGTGCTTGTGATATATGTTCATGTATATATATATATATATATATATATATATATATATATATATATATATATATATATATATATATATATATATATATATATATATATATATATATATATATATATATGTGTGTGTGTGTGTGTGTGTGTGTGTGTGTGTGTTTACGTGGGGGATGCATACCGTATATATCTAACTATTCATCAAATAAATTTAATCACCGATATTAAAATAATTATAATGATCATTCCAGTTATGTTTTATCTTTTCGGGGCTATAAAAGGCTCAAGATCTGTTCAGCTGTTTCTTAAATAGCGCTACTAGGCTTTTGTTCGGTGCTGATACCAAATGCATCCGGCCGAATTAAATCTCTCATGCTGGACGGAAAGCTTCAGAGATTAACAGCTACTTTTGATATCTGACGAAGGAGCTATGCACGGGTGACGGAAAATCTAGCCCGGAAGGTCCTAAAATTTTACGTTTGCGATCTTGGCCAAATCTGAGCTCGATCCACAACAATCATTTGATTTTCAAAATATATTGCGCTGACCCAAACCCTTTGAAGCGTAATAACCGCCAGATTACACACAATTTCACTAAAATTATTGTGTAACATACCCTTATGTTTTAGATAGTCAGTTACTAACTACCTCTAAACCTTTGTGCGGGAGCATTCGGGAGCAAATACGCTAATATGTGATCACAGTTTCAGTGTTAATTTCTTTTTGTTTATAATCACCTCCCTTTTCATTCACCTGGATTTGTCTCTGTATTTCCCTTTGCTACAGGACTAGATACTTATGCATTTCTCATCTATTGTAATTTTCTCACACTCCTAGCTTTTATCTCTTAATCTCAAATCTCTATATACCTCTTTTTCTTACCCTTCTACTCTTCCTTCTAATATTCTAATTTTTCTCTCACTCTTGATATACTAACCAGCCTCCAATTTCTCAATTCCCTTTTATTACATTTATGGTAGCATCAAAAAAGTCTTCAGTGTCTACTGAACTGCCATTCAATACTTAATTGTTAGCCATTCATAGTATCTTTCACGGCCTTTTCTCAGGATTCGAAACAATTTTCCCGAGTGTCATTGCATTATACTTGGTAAAATGATTAACCGGAATATAAGGAAAGTGTTGACGGTCACAATGTATTAAAACCATAAGAATTTATGCTATAAGGAACACGGTGACTGTGCAATTTCATTTCTGTCTGCATGAATACTATTTCTATGTTTTGAATTAAAAAATCAATACTTCTGTGCCACTGGGCTACTGGTTTGATATTATTTTAGCGTATTTTTAATTTTTAATATTCTATATATATCAAAATGGGTGAAATTTCGTTTCCTAGTTTTATCCTAATATGTCTAAAGAGCATAAGCTCTCTCTCTCTCTCTCTCTCTCTCTCTCTCTCTCTCTCTCTCTCTCTCTCTCTCTCTCTCTCTCTCTCTCATCATCTTCATAATTTGTTCACAATCACACTCATCCACTCTATTGCCCTTACTGACCCCATTTCACCGTAGTTTCCCCTTGTGGAAGGGTCTTTGATAAAAATGATGAGTTGAGGATGAGTTTTATTGCTTCAACGGTCGTGTCCTTCGTTATATTGTTTTTTTCCTAGTCCAACGCACCCTTTTATGGTAAATTTTTAAAATATCCATATTGCTTCTGCCTTCTGCTCTCCGT
>NW_027172290.1:67500-72728 GCF_036898095.1 Palaemon carinicauda | reverse complement strand
CATCTTTAATCTATATATGACAGAACTTCGATAACAAACGCTTCCATCAAAGAAAAAAAAAAGGTGAAATCTGGTCCGGACGATATTTTACTCGTTCTTTTTTTTTCAGCGAAATCAAATTCAGCTTCACCAATGAAGATAAAACCAACATTGACAGATGTTGCACCAAATTATCGGTGTCAATTAGAATGAAAAAGAAATTCGGATTCGATAAAAATTTCCAGGAAACTCAAAATGAAGAATGAATTGGGATCTTCAATTGAGAGAGAGGAAATCATGTCGAGGTTTGACAAGGGGACGTATCTCTCTCTCTCTCTCTCTCTCTCTCTCTCTCTCTCTCTCTCTCCACTGAAGGGAAAAGGGATGACAAAGTGAGAAATGAGAAATTGTAAGATCATTTAAGAGTTCGAGAGGGTTCGTGCGCGCTTGTGACATAAATTGACGAGAGAGAGAGAGAGAGAGAGAGAGAGAGAGAGAGAGAGAGAGGCTTGGCTCCGAGAACCTCTCAAATATCATATAATGAAAGCGTATAGATCATTCCTCTGCTATATTAAAAAACCAAACTGACATTTCAAACAATCAGCCAATCAGAGCAGATTTGCTTAGCCAACTGCACCAGATAGCAGGCGAGTTCTCTTCAGGAAGACGGTCGGGAGAGCTCTATTGGGGGTGAGACGTAAAAGATGATAATTATGAGAGAGAGAGAGAGAGGAGAGAGAGAGAGAGAGAGAGAGGCTTTAAATACCATCGTTCGTATACAAGATGGCTATAAGCCCAGGGGCTCCAACAGGCAAAAATAGCCCATTGAGGAAAGGAAATGAGGAAAAGAATAAAATACAAGCAAAATAAAATATCTTAAGAACAGTAACAATAAATTAGATCTTTCACGTATAAACTATAATTATTCAAAAGCAAAAAAGCGGAAGAGAAATAAGATAGAACAGCGTGCCCAAGTGTACCCTCAAGCAAGAGAATTAATCCTAGACAGAGGAAGGCCAAGGTACAGAGGCTATTGCACTACCCAAGACTACAGAACAATGGTTTGACTTTGGTGTCCTTCTCCTATTAGAGCTGCTTACCATAGCTGAGTCTCTCCACTACCTTTACCAAGAGGAAAGTAGCTACTGAACAATTAAATTGCTTGAATTAACCACATGAGCGAGAAGAATTGATCGCTAATCTCAGTGTTGTCATGTGTTTGAGGAGAGAGGAGAATGTGGAAAGAATAGGCCAGACTATTGGGTGTATATGTAAGCAAAGACAAAATGAGCCGTAATCAGAGAGAGGGATCCTTTGTAGTACTGTCTGGCCATTCAAAGGACCCAATAACTCTCTAGCGGTAGTCTCTCAACAGGTGGCTGGTGCCCTGGCCAACCTAATAACTACTATTTCGATGAAGCCTATTATTGGTAGAAATACCGGTGATATAAAGCATACGGAAATTTGAGCGTTGTGAAACAAATTTCCAGTGAACAGCGGGAGTAATCCAGGGGAATGTGCTGTCGCCTATGTTGTTCATCCTCCTCATGGATTTTGTAATGCGTAGAACAGTTGGAGATGGTGAGAAGGATCGGACTGCATTGGTAATAAGAAATTGGCTGACCTCGAGTATGCTGATCATGCTGACCTTATTGGCGGAACACCACAGGAGAACACCAGAGGATTTGCAATGCTTTCTTACAATAATGCATAAAATATCACAAGAGGTTGGGCTCAAGATAATAGAAGAAAGACAGATGATGAGAACGGAATATGTAATGGAAGATGAAATATCATTGAAAGGAGAAAGGATTAATGATGTAGAATCATTTAAGTATTCAGGAACTATGATTCCCAATATAGGGTCATTAGAAATTGGAGTTCAGTGAAATATTGAAAAAGGCAAACCAGACAATGGCTAGGTTAAGAAATATCTGTAAATCAAATTGCCTGAAATAACATATAAAGACCAGACTATATATCAGTATAGTGATATCTGTGTTATTGTATGGACACAAGTCGTGGTATTACAATGAAACACTCTCCAACAGATTTAGTAGATTTAAGAACAAAGACCTCAGCCGAATACTGGGAGTTAAATGGCAGGACAGGATTAGAAATGAGACTATAAGAGAGATTACTCGAGTGCCATATGTGAATGAGATCATGATGAGGGGTAGATGGAGATGGAGATGGTTTGGTATGCTCTTCAATCCCTCTTTCAAAGTTAATTAAAGTAAATTTCAATTAAATTTGCCAACGCAAAAGCCCGTGTCCTGCTAAGGCAAGACAATCTTTACAGAACTGAACTTCTTCGCAATCCCCGAGAGATTAGTTCACAAAACTTTTAACTGTGCTCCACAAGGCACTAGAAGAGTTGGAAGACCAAGGCCTATATGGTTGAGGACTATGAAGCGTGAAGTAGGAGATGATGAATGGAGAAGTACTGATTTAAAACCTGAACATAGAGACGGCTGCCGAAATCTAAATGAGGCCCTTTGCGCCAATAAGCGTGGGAGGAAATGATGATGATGATGATGATGATGATGATGAATAAGCGAAGAGGAAAACTTTTCATTTGCAACAATTGAAATGTTCAGTTTGTTGACTCGAATCTCATTCTCGACATCTGAATTAGTTCATGGCGAAATGTCACAAGGGCTTTCATATCGGATATTAAAGTGGAAGCAACTACTGACCTATATAAAACGACTTCCAATATACAATATTTAATTGTTCAAGATGTTTAGGATTTTTTTCATATTTTTTTTTTTTTTACGAGAATTTATGGCAATATGATACTAGATATACAATCCTTGTTGTTTTCCATTTAAAGACTTTGAAAGGCTGCTCATAAATGGCTGAAGCAAGGGACAGTGACATTGCCCTAGCTAGCAGGAGAATGTCCAAGCCTCTTCTCATCAAGCTAGGACCAGGGAGGGACAGGCAATAGCTACTGACGACTCAGCAGGTAGACCCAGAGACTTTCCCAAACACCCCATCCTTAGCTCACAAGGATGGAGAGGTTGCAGAAACTACACTCCACTCAAGCTAGAACTAGGGATGGCCAGGCAATGGCTGCTGATGGCTGAGGCAAGACACAGTGACAATGCCCTAGCTAGCAGGAGAATGTCCAAGCCTCCTCTCCATCAAGTTAGGACAAGGGAGAGCCAGGCAATGGCTGTTGATGACTCAACAGGTAGACACAGACTCTCCCAAAAAAACCAATTCTTGGTTCAAAAGGATGGTAAGGTTGCAGAAACTAAACTCTCCACTCAAGCTAAGACCAGGGAGGGCCAGGCAATGGCTGTTTATGACTCAACAGGTAGACACAGACTCTCCCCCCAAAAAAACAATTCTTAGTTCAAAGGGATGGTGAGGTTGCAGAAACTAAACTCTCCACTCAAGCTAGGACCTGGGAGGGCCAGGCAATGGATACAGATAACTCAGCAGGTAGACACATAGACTCCCCCAAACATCCCATCCTTAGTTCACAAGGATGATGAGGTTGCAGAAACTACACTCTCCTCTCAAGCTAGGACCAGGGAGGGCCAGGCAATGGCTGCTTATGACTCAGTAGGTAGACCCATAGACTTCCCCCAAAAAACCCAACCCGTTGAGGTTGTAGACATTACAAGAAACTATCGAGCATGAGCAGGGCTTGAACCAGGGTCTGGGAGATCACCAAGCAGAGACGTTTCCTAGACCATTGATGAATTATCTTTATTTACGTTATTTATTTATTTATTTACCTTATCTAAAGACAATAAAGATCTGAAATCTATTAGAAGCTTTAATTTAAATCCTTGGCTTGAGAGACATATTAAAGGAAATAATTCAATACAAAATTTTGCTACTTTTCTATATCCATTTATTTTCATATTCCGTTATTTGAAATAAGAAAAATGAAACTTCTATAAACTATGAACATTTCCTGTTTCTAGAATGGCTAACAATTAAAGTAAATTATCGGTTTTAAGCAATTTCTTAAGAATTATCTGAATGAGTATCCCATATACTAAAATTTAACAAAATTGCAACTTAAAATGATAAAATATATTAAACAGAGAGGTGATTTGGACATGCTCTTCGCATTCCCCAAGAGAGATTAGTTCACTAACGTTCGGCTGGGCTCCATAAGGCACTAGAAGAGTTGGAAGATCCAGGCCTACAGGGCTGAGGACTATGAAGCGCGAAGTAGGAGATGATGAATGGAGGTATTGAATCAAAAGCTCAAGATAGAGACGACTGTCGAAATCTAACCCGGGCCCTTTGCGTCAATAGGCGTAGTAGGAGAAGATGATGATGACGAATAAACCGAGGAGTAAGACTGATAAAAGGTGTTCCACCCTCAAAAAGGATCACTCCTATACTAATTGAATTACACTAGTTGCCTATTAACCCTTTTACCCCCAGGCTATTTGGAAACTTTCCAACCCTTAACCCCCAGGGGTTATTTTTTTCAAGCACATTTTGCATTATATTTTTTTAAATTGCTCTAACAGCCTTAATTTTTGTCATAGAGAGGTCAGGTTGGTCTCATCTCTTGGAAAATGCTTGAAGTTTCCCAAAAACTTATCAAAAATATGCAAAAAAAAAAATTTAAATAGCAGTTTTTTGCAAGGACGTACGGTACGTCCATGGGGGTAAAGGGATGAGTTTTGTGAAACATACCAGTACTGTATGTCCTTTGGGGGTAAAAGGGTTAAAGCTTGAATAGAGTTTAAGATATGTGCAAAATATCCAAGAGAATTGCTATACATTGTACAACCAACGAATCGTGTAAACACAAGAACAGCTAAAGACGGTTTCAAATTATTGAAACCAAGATATATGTCAACTGTAGAGCTTTCAAATATGCGGCCCATGACTTAATCTCCCACTAGACATCCGAAAGTCCGAAGATATTAAGGCTTTCAAGAGGAAACTGGAGACTTTCTTGTTTTATAAGTGCTTCGATAATGTAAATTTGACAGTTAACATAGAATACGCGGTGTGGTACTCTAAATACCTTAGAATGTGTAAGATATACGATATACAAATCTTGTAGGTCCTAATTTCTTGAAGTGAAGTTGGTGTAAGATTAAAATATTTTTAAAATGTGTATTTTACTCTAAGTTTTCCATATTGATAATACTGAACTGAGTTTTTTCTTATCTAATACTAATAATTCTTTACCAATCATATTTTTCCTTAGGTTGTTTTGACAGAATGAAATTCAACTATTTTAATTAACTGAAATTTAACTG
>NW_027172290.1:57500-65000 GCF_036898095.1 Palaemon carinicauda | reverse complement strand
ATTGGGCTTGTGGTACAGCTGGAAGGCGAATGGCTGAAGAGAGGACACTAATTGTAGAGTAGTCACGAAGATCCTGAATTAGTTCAGAGCCCAAATATGTATATTTAAGGACTGTGAGTACGACTGAGCTTGACAGGATCAATATTATAATCTTAAATACATCATCATCATCATTTCCTCCTTCGCCTACTGACGCAAAGGGCTTCTGTTAGATTTCGCCAGTCGTCTCTATTTTGAACTTTTAAACCAATACTTCTCCATTCATCGTCTCCTACTGCACTGTATAAATGGAAAAGCATGTGTTTTGCAGAAAACATTTTTGGTAAACGAGTAAGGGTGGCTGTGGTAAGAGATATGAATGGGAAGGTCGGCGAAAGAGCCCAATTTGGAATTCTTCCTACCACAAATAAGAATGGAGAGGTTCTGATAAAAATGTATCTGGAAAGCGTTTGTGTACAATAAATATATGATTTACGAGATGAACAAAAATAACTTTACTTCAGAGAGATAATAATTAAGAGGAGAGTTAGCTGAAAGAGCAGGCTGATAAAGACAATGCTGAAAAGATAAGTGGCTGGTAGTATATCAGATCAATATTTTGTTGAATTCAAAAGTGAAGATATATATGAATTATAAAGTATGTATTTATCCAAATGTGGCTACAAATGTAATCAAGACAAGTTTTGAATGGGGATGTTTTAGAATTCATTGATTGGGTCACTGGGTCAGCAGTAAGCGTTTGTGATCACAGGATATATATATATATATATATATACATACAATACATATATATATATACATACATATATATACACATATATATAAAGATATACATATATATATATATACATACAGACATATGTATATATATACATATATATACACATCTATATAACATATATACATACATCTATACATATATATACAGATATATGTATACACACACACATATAATATATACATACATACATCAATATATATATATATATATACACATATATAAAGACATATGTATACAATATATATACATATATATACAGACATATGTATACATATATATATACATATATATATATATATATATATATACAAATATATATATATATATATATATATACTGTATATTGCAACACATTCAGTCATTAAATCAAACGAATGTGAAATTGGTGTGATAAAAAGAAACGGATAAAAATATGCATTCTAAATAAAGTGATTGCCTTTGACGAAAAAAAAAACTATTGTAATAAGATAATCATAATAAAAATAATTGAAGATGATAATGATATATCGAGGCAGATCCACATTAACATATTAGAAATTTCTGGAAAAAAAATAAGAGATTTAAAGAACATGCTCGGCTTGCATTTTCAGTGCAGATTTATAAATAATATCAATATTAATAATAATAGATTCAAGATCTAATAAGTTAATGATTGCATTGATCAATTAAAATCCATATTTAATTATTGAAATGATAATCATAAGAATAACTAGAGGGGCACTGAGTAGAGCGCAGACATTCCGCCGCGACCCTTTACTCGACCTTGATCTTTGACCTTAACATGTACTAATGGCGTGGATTTTCATATACTCAAACATGAACCAAGTTTGAAGTCTCTGAGACAACGATGTCCAAACTTATGTCTGATTACGTGAATTGGAAATTATTCTTGACTTGGCCTTGACCTTCCAAAATTTAATCATTTCAGCTTTTTACATAACAGTTAATCCATGCAAGTTCGTTACACTACGAATAAAATTGTGGCCAGGAAGATGTTCACAAACAAACACACACACACACACAAACACACACAGGGATAAAACATATCCTTCTAACTTCGTTGGCGGAGGTAACTATGAGTAGAAAAAATGGATGAGTTAAAGGTATAATTAAAATACATAATTAATAATTTCAACAATAATTAAATGCTTGATAAAAATAACTCATTTACTATTAGAAAAAAAATACTATTAATTCCAGTAACAAGTTGCATTTCAGAAAATTGAACGTCAAAGTGTGAAACTCGTGTGTCGTTTGATGTGGGCTAAAACACGTACAAATTTTTTTCCGCCTGTGGATTTACAATAGGAAAATTATGATATATAAATCTCCCTATTTGCGATTACTGTTCGATGTAATCCAAAGGATATTTTTTTTTTCAAATTTCTGTCTTATTGAAAACTAGTGTATGCGACCCGTCATAAATGACTTAAATATAAGATAGATGTGCACACACACGCATAAAGGCACACTCTCCGTCCTCTCACCAGTGTGTGACTATTCCCTCTCATCCCCTACTCGAGGAATGGGGAGAGCAGGGCGTGACCGGAAAGAAATAATACTAATGATAATGATAATAATAATAATAATAATAATAATTATATCTATATATATGTATGTATTATATATACTATATATATATATAAACACACACATATTATACAGTATACACATATATACCACATACATACATTATGATGTAATTTTATACATACATAATACATACATACATATATACACATACATATATATTATACAGGTATATAGTATATAAATATACACACATATTATGCATATATATTATAGTATGATATACACATCCATATAGTATACATATATAATATATACACATACATACATATACATATACAGTATAGTACATATATAGACATAGTATATATATATATTATATATCTATATATAGATATATGTGTGTGTGACACATATATATAGACACTGTACATATACATATACCAATATATACACACACACACATATATATATATATACATATAGTATATATATATATATGTGTGTGTATGTGTGTGTGTATATATGTATATATATATGACAGA
Source organism: Palaemon carinicauda (assembly GCF_036898095.1). Lineage (NCBI taxonomy): Eukaryota > Metazoa > Arthropoda > Malacostraca > Decapoda > Palaemonidae > Palaemon > Palaemon carinicauda. The sequence goes on along the minus strand of NW_027172290.1, from coordinate 62,144 downwards.
GAGCAGAGAGAGAGAGAGAGAGAGAGAGAGACTCCCTTCTATTCTATAAGCGAGGTTATTTCTGTACACTTCTGATTTTTCTCATCTAGAATTAATTCATTTCTATTATTGGAATCTATTATAAAATTGTTTTTGATCTTTGTTGATTTCCTGTATTTAGGAATACCTAAGAATGAGAATTTTCAGAATCAGAGCTAATCTATTATTGGAAACCCTACAAGTAAGGACAAGTCCTTTTCGTTTGTTTCGACCATAAAGTCTCTCTCTCTCTCTCTCCTCTCTCTCTCTACAGACTGATACATTTACATACTTTAAGAATTTTCCATTCTCTCTCTCTCTCTCTCTCTCTCTCTCTCTCTCTCTCTTCCACAGACTGACATATTACCATTCTTTAAGAATGTTCGATCTCTCTCTCTCTCTCTCTCTCTCTCTCTACAGACTGATACATTTACATATTTTAAGAATTATCCATTCTCTCTCTCTCTCTCTCTCTCTCTCTCTCTCCAGACTGATATATTTACACTTTTTAAGAATTTTCGATTCTCTCTCTCTCTCTCTCTCTCTCTCTCTCTCTCATGGTTTGAAGTATTTTTCCTCAACACAAGTTTTTTCAGACTAAATTGACGGTCTTCATCAAGGGCTTCCATTTTACAAGTAACTAGATTTAATTCTCATATATATATATATATATATATATATTTATAAATATATATATATATATATATATATGTCTATGTATATATATGTATATGTATATGTGTATATATAATATATATACATATACATATACATATATATATATGTATATATATATACATATATACAGTATATATATATATATATATATATAATTCATGACCTGGTATATAATGGAAAACACCTATTCTGAAAATTCGAATAGTGCAATTTCCATTTTTAGTAATTAAAGAGTGATATAGGCCAGCCTACCTTATAATTAAGGTAATAATGAATTACTGGGTATGAGGGTGGTTGGTACACATTACCAAACATGAATGTTTAAAATCCACAAATTTCTCCTTAAGAGCCTTTTCTAATGGTTGTTCTCGAGAAGTAACATATTTTACATCAGGAAATATCAAACAAGTTACTGAAAATCTACGGTAATTATATCAATATCATTATTATTATTATAATTATTATTATCATAATTATTATTATTATTAACAACATTATTATTATATACAGTAGATTAATTTACGTTCAACATATGAAAAAGGGAAAGCTTGGTCCGTAGACTTTAATAAGATTGTTGATAATCTACATTGGCGATGGTGTGAAATCTCTGTTTGCTCAGCATTTTTTTTTTTAAATAGAAAAAAAAATAATGTATATGTTAAGTCATTACTTGTTCCGTAATCTGAATTAAGGGATTTGGTCTTTGTATAATGTTTGTCCTCGTTAATTGTGGGGTAAAATATTATACATAAACAAATAAAGAAAAGATGCATTAAGTAGAATTTTGGTATAATGACTTAACTATCAAAACTATACTCACACTTGCATCATACTGGCCAGAACGGTTAACTATCATTTGCTCTGGCCATTACTGGATGGGCCACTACCGGAATACCTTTTGCAATCCCTCGTGCGTCCTTGGGGGTGTAAAGGAAACAACCTCACATCATAAATACCAAACTAGAAGTGATATTGAATAGCCTCAAGTCCCCAACACCGAACCCTCTATGGCATAAATCCATGAATCAATTCATTTCATTCAAAAAAAAAAAAAAAAAAAAAACAGCAACGAGGACAAATGAGGAAGATTGAAACAACCTCACATCATAAATACCAACTAGAAGTGATATTGAATAGCCTCAACTCCCCAACACCGAACCCTCTATAGCATAAATCCATGAATCAATTCATTTCATTCAAAAAAAAAAATAAATAAATAAAAAAACAAAAATAAAAAAAACCAGCCACAAGGACAAATGAGGAAAATTGTCCCGCAAAACACCATTATTTCCTGGACAAGTAAGACCAGCATAAATTGAGCCTTACAGCCCCCTTTAATAAGACTCGTAATCCAAATTCGACCGTCGTCTCTTTCCTCCCTCAGCGGACGAGGTACTGAAATCAATAACACCCAAAATGTGTCCTCGTCATGGCCCTAAGAGTCGAGAATTTTGGCTGCTTTATGCGAAAAACAAATGGTAATAACTCTACTCATTCGCAACACAGCGGAGCAAATTGCGTTTATGCAGTTTGCTGGGATTGATATTTCTCTCTCTCTCTCTCTCTCTCTCTCTCTCTCTCTCTCTCTCTCTCTGTAGATGCCTGACCTTTTTTTTTTATATCTGCCACACTATGATAGGATGAGCGTTTGGTAATAAAGGGAATTATACAACACATACATAAACAAAAGCACACACACATTATTATTATTAATATTATCATTATTACTAGTACCCAAGCTACAACCCTAATTGGAAAAGTAAGATGTTATAAACCCAAGGGCTCACACAGGGAAAAATAGCCCCGAGAGGAAAGAAATAAAAAATAAAATCAGAAGTAATGAAAAAATAAAATAAAATATCTAAAAAAAATGAAATAAAAAATGAAATCAGAAGTAATGCAAAAATTAAAATAAAATACCTAAAAAAAAACATTAACAACATTAAAGCAAATAATTAATATATACACTAAAAAGACTTATGCTAACAGTTTGAAACTTTTGAAGTTTTACTGATTCAACTACTCGATTAGGAGATCATTCCATAACTTGGTCACAGCTGCAATAAAACTTCTAGAATACTTTGTAGTATTGAGCCTCATGATGGAGGAGGCTTGACTATTTGAATTAAATGCATTCCTAGTATTACGAACATCATGGAACTGCCCGGGAATATCTAAATGTAAAAGATGGTCAGAATTATGAAAAATCTTATGCAACATGCATAATGAACTAATTGAACGACGGTGCCAAGATTAATATGTGATCAGGAATAAGAAATTTAATAGACCGTAAGTTCCCGTCCAAAAAATTAAGATGAGAATCAACAGCTGAACACCAGACAAGAGAACTATACACAAAACAAGGTAGAATGAAAGAATTAAATCACTTCTTCAGAATAGATTGATCACCAAAAAATCTTGAAGGACTTTCTCAATAAGCCAATATTTTGTGCAATTGCTAGTACCCCACCCGGGAATGATAGGAACCTGAATAATAAGAGAGAGAGAGAGAGAGAGAGAGAGAGAGAGAGAGAGAGAGAGAGAGAATCACGTTGAATAATTCATGATAAAACAGCTAAAATATCTAAAAACACAACATACTCTTATATGAACGTTATCAAATCATTTATGAGGTTGGTTTGACTCTCGAGTTCTTTAATTCCACGCCATAAGTATGAGTTGCTGCAGTAACATTAGCTAGTCCTCCACTGGCTGTGATGCAAGAAAGGCTTAATTTCTGCATTAGAGGTCAACATAGAGATGGCAGCTCTCTCTCTCTCTCTCTCTCTCTCTCTCTCTCTCTCTCTCTCTCAAAAACATTCATTAGACTTTTCGAAGTATTTGCGAGTCATTCATTTTATTCAAAACCTACGACCTTAGAATGGACAAGAACCTCAACTTCATAGATATACCCCTTTCACGTGAATTGCTAATTTTGCTATCATAATTGTTTAAGGAAGAATATTTAGACGTGAATATATTCAAGAGTTAGAAATCAAAAAAGTAAAAGCAACCCTTTTCAATCCTACGTCTCTATGACAATCCTTAACACCCGATTTGCTCATGATATATACAAGAACTTCCGCCCATTTCTGACGGATGCTCTGACAAGGGTGAACAGGGGAGACACCTTAATTAAGTCATGATTGGCTACCGAGAAACGTCGTCGTCTGATCGATCAATCTCTGGGGCGTAAACTCTCTTCGAGGCTTCTCATGAGTTAGTAAAAGTTTCTCTTTTAGATATATGCTTGTAGTAATAAGTATATTAACAATATAACAAGCCTAATGTCAAGGATTAAATATAATAATATAATATTATTATATAATATAATTAATGTAGTCAATCAAAAAGTACTTTTATTGAATCTTATTGTTGTAAACAAATTAAACACTTGGTTGAAGTACTTCATCTAATTTAAACATAGAATAATAATAATAATAATAATAATAATAACAATAATTATAATAATAATAACTACCGGAACCCGTGTAAATGTCAATACTAATTATCTTGCTCCTAACCTTTACATGTTTGAATAAAATGTCCCGAGATGAATTTTATAGCCTAGGTTATGGAAATTGATAGAACTCAATTTTTTGTCTTACATTTAAAATAAAAAGTCAGGTGCTACAGACAAAATTTGGAAAACTATATAAGATGTGCTTTGGTTAAGCAATCAAAGTCTAATGTGAATTTGTAAGAGTATACCATGAAATTATTTCCGTTTTCTTTAAAGCGTGAATTTGTAAGAGTATACTGTGAAATTATTTTCGTTTTCTTTAAAGCGTGACACAAAATAAATAACACACACGCTATCGTATTAATAATAATAATAATAATAATAATAAATAATAATAATAATAATAATAATAACGTTCTAGATTTAAGGTAATTCGATGAAATATAACAACAAAAACAACAACATTAAACAACAACAACAACAAC